>NC_056726.1:943650746-943918246 GCF_019279795.1 Protopterus annectens
TAAAGAAAAAAAAAAAAAAAAAAAAAGAAAGACTCTGTGAAAAACAGTGAATTCCATAATCCTAGCAATGCTCACAACACAGACAAATGACTAATTTGCCATGTTTCAGGATTGTAATCTGTTTGAAGTGCTAGTACTCTGCAGGTGTGGCTAGTACTAGTACAACAAAGGTGGGAAAATGTCATGCACAAAGAATTTGTGTCTCAGTCGAAACAAGAAAAAATATCATTACCCCAAATATAAAAACAGAAGTTCATACTTATTTTGTTCAATACTGCATTTTAAGGGAAATATTTTTAAACAAATACAGCACATTTTGCCAACATTCAAGATAAAACACATAGCTTCCCACTGCAGACATAAATGAATAGCAACTTACTTTAAATGTCTGTTAAAAACTTTTTGAAGTAGAAGCAAACTTGGTCAGTTAATAGCTCCTGAATTAGAATTATAGTTTGGCACCTCAAGAAGAATGTGGGTCTATCAACATTTGGACAAAACAATTGGAAGCCTTAAAAACATGCAGTTCAGCTAACTTATTTTGTTGAGCACTTACAACTACTGTTAAGAGTTAAGAACTGCCCTGAAAATACAAATCATGGTCATTCAAGCAAAAAGGTGAAAACAAAAATAGGTTCCAGAAGATGTGTATGATGGCTATGACTCCTGCTACTGCCATTTTATTTACATGGAAGTTAAAACATGATTTTTTTATGTTTAGCATTTATTTGTTTTATTTATTTATTAATGCATCTATTTATTTATGTATATATGTACGCATGACACTAAACTGGCTCATTAGCATTACCACAGTACTACAAGGTAATGCAAAGCATAGGTTTGATATTGCAAGAGAAGACCTACCGACAGAAATCAGTCAGTCGGTAAAATATGTGACTTTGCATAGTATTTATTTATATATTATTATTTGATAACCAGGTAGGCAGATTGGACTGATGACCATTTTCCGCCACAACCCAGGCACAAGTGTGCAGCAAAGAAAACTGAGAGGTACTATACAGAAGATCTTTATACAACCAGGCAACATATTGTACCAAAAGAGTATCGCAGGATGAAGTTGAAAAGCATACATATATAATTATGTGCAGAAGAGGAGTGCTTATGCACATCTGTAACGATGCCCTAGTAATGTACATAGGAACTGGCAGCAGCACAGGTATACATACACAATACTAAAGATGCAATAGACTGCACAGTACAATTTGGCAGCAAAACACTATTACAAATAAGATGCAATAGGAGTTTACAATATGAAGTGGCAGCAGAATATAAACACAACTTACTTATATGGCTTAAATATACAACTTAATAGGAGAAGTGTACAAGCACTCAGAGCTATTCATTGAACAAGTGATGGATGAAGAAAAGGAGGAAATAGCAGAAGTATCCCTCTGGAAGTAGATATTCAAATGTTAAAGGCAAAAAAAAAAAACACCTGGTAATACACCCAAGCACACATGTCAATAGGAGCACAGCACAGTGGCATTCTACTGTCATGTCCAGTGATGGTGATGAAGCAGACTGTGAAAATGGACACCTGTGGATGGACAAAACAGAAGGAACATGATAACCCCCCCTACATTAGGTTTAGATATGACAATACATTGTAAGTAAGGAGGGGGGTTAGCAATGTATCTATGCAATGACATGAAACCAATGTGCAGATGGAGGAAGGGGGTGTAGGTAGGACATAACCATTGCAGCAGAGTGTACATGAGGAGGGTTGCATGTAATAGTAAAGGGGCCTGCTAATCTGCAGCAGAATGGGGAGGGGTGCTAGTGGCCATAGGTAAAATGACTTTCATAAACTGCCTCACATACCCATTCAGTGATGTGTGACCCACATGCGTACAAGGCTTGCCACTGGACACAGGAGAATGAATAGCTGGAAAATCAGGTGTTATTACAGAATATCTGCATCCATGACATGTGCATCACAGACAGGCATGCCTTGGACAAGATTTTAACAAGATCAGGTGTAGCGGGTAGTGGTACAAAAAGTGAATGCTGTGGGCAATCACAGTAAAATTCTGCAACAGGTGCAGCAAATAGCAACTGATATGATGCTCCATATGAAGAACAAGGCATGCAGTATTGTTAAGGACACATCCATCATGGGGGGGAGGCACCAACGCAGAAATGGCTAAGAGTAATGGAAGAGTTCCTGTTCTTCCAGTCTGAGGATGGACAAAGGCTCTAATAATCAGGAGTGGCCTGGATGTGGAAGTTAGGCTAGCACTGAATACTTGAGTGTCAGTAGGAGGTGCACTAAGATAGTACTACCCAGTCTATATGGTACAGTGCACTGCATGTGTGTCAAGATTGATTCACCAAGGACATTCTACATATCTAACCATTCAGGTTCCTCACTTGCTCAGCCATAAACCTACACATCAGGGTATGTATATCTCCATATGTTGCATGCAAGTAAAGGTGTCTACCGCTATGCATCTCACCAGGGTGTATGGGCATATCTCTGAAATGCCACCAAAGGTATCATGTGGTTATATGTTTATGGGTTCTACTGGCAGAGGGATCGTCACAGTGGGACAGCACATGCCTGATGTCAAGAGGTCTTCTTTGGCTTATGAGGTGGATGGCAGTGTGCAAATGGAGCAGTCTGATGATGCAGTGGTTCAGTCTGCAAAACTACTGTAGGAGGACTCATCCACATCCCCAACATTGCAGACCCCTCTGTATGTACACCTGAAACCGTAACATCACCAAATCAGAACAGCCCTCCTGTAACTGTGAGCTCCACCTGGGCACAATATGAGTCCTCAGCCTACACAGCCACTGATATTTGTACTGCCTCTAATGTGTGGATACCCAGGGTAGAGATGGGGGTTCAAGACACTGTCATAATTCTAACCAAATTTCTGATCTGGGTACAATACTTAGAATAAATAAATGGATATAGAAGTCAGTAACCTACAATGGATATAAAAAGTGTACACACCCCTGTTAAAATGCCAGGTTTACAAATAAAAAATGTGCAGCAAGCTGGTTGCATAAGTGTGCACACTCTTAAACTAATACATTGTTGAAGCACCTTTTGCTTCAGTTACAGCATTCAGTCTTTTTGGGTACACACCTGCCATCAATTAAAGAGACTCTGATTAACCCCAAATAAAGCTCAACTGTCCTAGTAGGATTTTCCTGACATTTACTCAGTTGCTTGCTACAGCAAAAGCCATGGTTCGCAGAGAGCTTACAAAGCATCAATGAGATCTCATTGTTGAATGGAATTAGTCAGAAGAAGGGTACAAAAACATTTCCACAGCAATGGATATACTTTGGAACACAGTGAAGACAGTCATCAAAAAGTGGAGAAAATATGGGACAACAGTGGTGTTGCAAAGAACTGGACATCCCTCCAAAACTGATGAAAAGACAAGATGAAAACTGGTCAAGGAGGCTGCAAGAGACCTACAGCAACACCGAAGGAGCTGTAGGAATTTCTGGCAAGTACTGGTTGTGTACTATATGTGACAACAATCTCCCATATTCTCCATATGTCTAGCCTATGGGGTAGGATTGAAAGATGGAAGCCTTTACTTACACAGAAAAACATCCAGGCCCAGCTAAAATTTGCAAAACAATACATGAAGTCTCCCAAAAGTATGTGGGAAAATGTGTTATGGTCTGATGAGACCAAGGCTGAACTTTTTGGCCATAATTCCAGAAGGTACATTTGGTGTACAAGCAACACTTTGCATCATTAAAAGAACACCATCCCCACAGTGAAGCATGGTGGTGGCAGTATCATGCTTTGGGGTTGCTTTTCTTCAGCTGGAACTGGGGCTTTAGTCAAGGTGGAGGGAATTATGAACAGTTCCAAATACCAGTCACTTTTGGCCCAAAACATTCAGGTGTCTGCTAGAACGCTGAAGATGAAGAGAAATTTCAATTTTCAACATGACAATGACCCCAAGCATACATCCAAATCAACAAAATAATGGCTTCACCAGAAGAAAATTAAAGTTTTGGAATGGCCCAGCCACAGCCCAGACCTAAATCCAATAGAAAATCTGTGGGGTGACCTGAAGAGGGCTATGCACAAGAGATGCCCTCACAATCTGACAGATTTGGAGTGTTTTTGGAAGAAAGAGTGGGCAAATATTACCAAGTCAAGATGTGCTGTGCTGATGACTGAATGCTGTAATTAAATCAAAAGGTGCTTCAACAAAGTATTAGTTTAAGGGTGTGCACACTTATGCAACCAGCATATTGCACATTTTTTTATTTTTTATATTTTTCCCCTAACAGATTTGTTTGTTTTTCAACTGAATTGTACAGATAATAGGTCATATTAAAGGTGGGAAAAGCTTTGAAATGATTTATTGTGGTCTCATTTTTTATATCACAAAAACCTGGCATTTTAACAGGGGTGTGTACACTTTTTATATCCACTGTAGGCACAGAAAGCTGTTACCAACAGCATTGTAGCGATGGCAAATGTGCTCCATGGCATGCAAAGTAATGTGCAACACCTGCAGAGTGTCATGGAGTGTAGGGACAGAAAGTTTCTGTTGTCATTGTTGTTATTGTTGTTGTTGTTCAGATCTCTGGTGGCAAATGTGGCTTCCAAAGTCACTTTAATGAAACAAATGGCAAACACTTTGTTGTCTACTGCTGCAGGCTGTGCAGAGGGTGGTGATGGGAGAGTCTGGACCAAGTTGCAGCTGAGCATATGCCACACCTACACACATTACACAGATATTGCTGCACAACTTATTATAGGATGCATGGCTGTGGTTATGGACATTTCTTGGGTCAACAACTTGTGAATGTTCCCAAAGCTCTACACATTTATTTCCTATGTTACAAATGACTAAGGCAGGATTTTATCCTCTCGGCTAGAGCGCCTTCTGTGTGGAGTCTGCATGTCCTCCCCATGGTTGAGTGATGTTAAAGACATGCAGGTAGGTGCGTGCGTGAATGGGTATGCCTTCTTTGAAGGTTGGGCATCAGGCTGGCAACTTGGCACTGTAAAAATCCACTGCCAATCATTAGTGGATGGGAGTTTCGCTGTGGCAACCCCTAACCGGGAAAAGCCGAAAGACTTTTTACACAAAGCATTTAGAGATTAGTTTCTATTTGAATGTGCAGGATTAAATAACTTATAACAAAGAGTCTGTGTAAAAGGAAAGGACATTGGTTTAAGAGAAACCAGCTATAACATGAGCAGAAGAAAGAAGTGTTTTAACAGTGACATAGAAACAGAATAATCTGACTACACCAAATGAACTATACCCAAATGGTGAGAAGTTTAAAGTACTTTTGCTAATTCTATGGTAGACAGGGTTTAAAGCATCTGTAATGCAGATAAAAACCTGCAACCTCTTTGAGAATTTCTTATTCTGATCTGTATTGTTATGTTATATGTTATGTTATGTTATGTTATGTTATGTTATGTTATGTTATGTTATGTTATGTTATGTTACACTACATTATGTTATGTTATGTTACAGGGATTATGATCAGATCTCCAATCATAACCCACTCATTATGTGTTCAAGAGATGAAATGTTATGCTATGCTATGGTATGTCATGTCATGTTATGTTATGTTTATTTATTTTATTTTATTTTACATTTGTTGACCGGGCTAGTCTGGCTGGATACATGTCCATTTTCAGCAGAGGCCGAGGGAGAAACTAAATACTAAGTACAAGTACAAAAAAATATTAACAAATATTTATAAGTAATTAGAAAAAAAATAACACATCACACAGAATGCAAGATAGATTCAGGAGAAGCACATGTTATGTTATGTTATGTTATGTTATGTTATATGTCATGAAGTTACATCTAGCAATAGGACACCACATACTCACTACAAGAGTCAACAACAGACCCATCAAATGCAGACTCTTCAGTCCATATAATTTCAGTATAAAGTTTCCAAACCTGTATACGTGCAAACACAACTATTACATTTTTTTGCAGGTGAACAAGTTCCTTTGTGTCTCTGCATATCCACTTACTCACTCCACTGTACTTACCCCACACTCATAAATCTATGGAGAAAAAGGGAAACATCTTATATTAGTGAAAACTTTAGTTGCACAGACTGCAATCTTGTAGTGCACTGAATCAATAAGAAATATTGTCAGGGACACATAACTTTGGGAATCGGGAATAAGGATTTGGAATATAAAGTTCAACAACTTAGTTATTGATCATATGTAGGAGAGATGCAGTCAGATAGCAAGAGAGAGAGAGAGAGAGGGAGAGACATGCACTTACACAATGTATCTCCATATATGTGATTATGTGCTTGCATTTACTTATAAACTCAGATGTAAATAATGACAACATTATTCTGGCATTAACTTAATATATATTTTTTAATGATTAATATATTATATTAACACATTCACGTGCTGGGCATAATATTATCTATTACATAGGCTCTTTTGTGGTTATTAGGCATGTTGTCAAGGAGACCACTGGTTCATAGATTCATAGGGTATATAGTAGGCTAACAACCACTGGGGCCCTTATAAGCCTAGCTGTGCAACCCAAAAGTGAACCACAAATTTGATTTATATAGGTGGTGATTTACTGACTGTTGGAACTAAATTTGTATGCTAACTGGTTTCCTATATTGCCAGACTCAGTAAATGTGGCACCATTAAAAAACAGTCCAGCATATTGCAGTGTATTGGCCTTGAGGTTTCAGACATAGCTGTAGAAGGTGTTATGGTTATATTTTACCTGGGAGGCTATCTTAACCTGAAAGTTGGCTTTGCTTGACCTAATTAGCCCTCTTAGTTGCCTATTTACTTTGTTGAGAGAGTTTCTATTTTTATGGGAATTACCCTTCCTGATTTTTGCCATATTTTTTCCCCTTTTGTTGTATATCCTGTTTAATTTGGGATGCCACCAAGGTGGTTTGTTTCTAGGGTTATTCCTGAGCTTACTTTTGGCAGATACAGCAGTCTCTATGCAGCCACTGACATGGCTGTACAGAGTTTCTGAGAGATATTCAGCACAGCCTGCTGTGTTCTCTGTTTTTGGAGGGGCATTTTTATTTTGAAAATCCATCACTTAATAAAAGGTAATTTGTCTTGGAATAGTTCCTAACTGTTACTGATTTTAGTGGGATTATGGAGTTGATTTTGATGTTTATGGTCGGACTTTACCAGGGAGTATGAGACATTGGGGACAGCATTCTCCAATATTTGTAAGCACAAATTGCAGTATGTTGGAATCTCTAGTAGGCATATTCACTATTTGGTCAAGGATTTTTGTATTTAAGAAGTCCAGGAATTTCTGGGTCTGTAGATTTGAGGCTGTGTAGGATTCCCAATATATAGAGAAGTAATTAAAATCTCTATTGAGTGGGGTGTTAGGTTAGACGGTAAGAGTACCCAGTAAGTCCAAGTATGCATTGTGAGCTTCTTGTGATATGGAGGATGAAATATAGCTGGCTAGGATAGGTACAAGATTTTGTCAGTGGTAATCTGCACATGTAGGAACTCCAGCACATCATTCTGTTTGACCACCCTAGAAATATGATTGCTATTGATGTATATTGAGACACCTCCCCCTTCAGCCCTTTTCAGTGCAGCTATTGGTCTAAAAGTATGGAAGGCACTGAAACTTTGCACTGTCGGGCTACTCTCTGCTGCTTTAAACCATGTCTCAGTACCTGCACAGATGTCTATATTCTCGAGTGTGCGGAGGGCTTGCAGGGAATGTTGTTTTTTGTTTATGCTCCTGGCATTGAGCAGTAACACCTTGAGGTTCAGTTGAGTTGATTTTGCTATATTGGTAGGTTTGTCAATTTGGCATTGCCTAAAAAGGGCACTATGGCAGTGGATAAAGTTTTAGTGAATATTCAAAACTCTGGAGAGGAGAGGTATAGACCATCCTTGGCATAGCAACATGGTCTGTTAACCATTTCCTCTCAAGCTGACAAATATTAGATCCCCTTAAAATGACACAGAAAGGCAACCAGTTGTTGAAATCAATTATTTTTGTTCATACTGTGGCATCATTCTCGGTGATGTTAATATACTACTCAGTGCTAGTCTCATACCAGCCTGACACACATAATCTGACAGCTCCATAATGTCTCTCTTCATGTAGTCCATGGAGATACATCTCAGGTCATTTACACTACATGGAATATGATGTAATCATACTGGTACCTGTGGAGTAATGACTTGAGTGCATGTGTGGTTTAGTGGATCCTGACTCCAGACAAGCAATTAACAGTTATCTTCTCCTTGTTCAGCTGGGTTCAAAGGGCATCAGCATATCTTACAATGGAATCCCTATGACAAGAATCCTGGGAAGTGTGGTTGCTTGCCTTAGGGGCTTAGTGTCTGGGGCTCCACTGAGAGTGACAGTATGTGTGGTGTTAGGTGTTTTTTTTCTGAGTGCCTTTGGGCTGCCTGAAGGTTTGCTTTGATGATGTTGCTGAAATCGATCTTCAGAATGTGTAACTGTTTCTGCTTGCATACAAATCACATTGTCTTATCATAGAGGTTATACTAGTCGCTGAATATAGCTGGTTATTTTAATTTACTGTCTTTTGCCACGTGGGTCTGATGCATGTTGGCAATCACATAATGGAAAAACGCAGTTAGCGGGTTAATGAGCTGTCTTCAACTTGCCCATAAAAAGGTCAGGTTAGCGTCTTAACATTGAGTAAGCTCAGCCAAAAGCTGCATAATCATCAAACTTGGTCATGCTTTTTGTTTTGTATTAGAACCATGGCTGTTTAATCTACGACGGTTGACTCAGTTCATTCTTTCTTACATTCTATCACTGAGTTTCTTTATCTAAAAGCTGCTTAGTGGATTATTTAGCTTGCTGTCCTTTTTAATAAAAGGAACTTACTTTGTTTCTTCTTCCTCGCTAGACCGAGCACTTGTTAAATAAAGATTTTGCTCTGGTAACTCAATTCAAAGAAGCTAAAAAGGCTCCAACAGTGCACTACTCTCATGTACACTGGTATTGTGTAGCTCCGCTAAACAGTCTCTATCAGTGTGAAATTACTGGACCTACAGTTATACTTTAGAGACGTATAAGGTCTCCTGGCCCATCTCGCTATTACAACAGGGTGTTTCACTCTCTAACAGTTAGCGACTCCTACACTACCATGGACAACCCGAGTCAGGGATTTGCTCTGTGATATGGTCCATTTTTAAACATGTTCAATGGAGCACTACATCTACAGCCACTCCCATAACAAGTACACAGAACTTTTTGTTTTGCACCCATGTGTTTTTGGCCATAGTTTAACATTAACACAGACCCAGGGGCTCTTTCCTTATCAAAGGTGCTCTAGCTGTAATTAATGTACATACATTCTCTGCAGTTTCTTAGTGAACATGCACACAAACAGATAGCTTCCGTCTATTAATGTTGGGCTTCTATAACCTGGTCCATGCATAAGTGGTTGCTTAATGTATTTCTGCTACCTCATTTCTCAAATGGATCTGTAGAGTTTTTGTAAGCTGAATGATTGTTTTGTGTTTGCTTAGCGTACTCACCTACTGTCATATTTTTAGAAAGTTTAGAGTATTGTTAAGGTGAATGCTACACCACTGGTCATTTTGTTCACTTCAACCTGTGTATTCTGCTGACCTGTATAGTTATTGATAAGCGGAGTAGTTGTACTTGTTCTTTTAAACTCTCACCAGGTACTCCATCTACCTTGTACATGCCTGCACTATCTAATAAGCATATTAAGTCAAATAACAAATGTTTACCTGGCAAATGTGATATTGTAATGTATTTTCATAACTAGTACTTTGCCTTAGTGTGTGTCTTGTACTACTACTTACGTCACCACTTTTTCTCCCTCTCTGCACCCAGCACTACAACGACTGACCTGCACTTGGTCTTGGGTTACCTACCCTGTCCAGGATTGCTGCCTCTACCCCAAGCAAAGGAACATTGCCAAAACTTTTTGGACCTATTCTCCCTAAAGGACAAAAGAAAGTACGTTTTATACTGACTGTATCCAAAAGTTACTAATGTTATTTTCAACTCAGGTACATCTTGTAAAACCCAAAGCCAGGACAGCCAGCAGCCATACACCCCCCTCCCAACCACTAGAATACCCACCCTTAAGCCTCCCTTTCACAACTCCTGTGTTACCCTACCTCTATAATTAGAGCTATATTTTAGAGCTGCAAGCCCATCGAGTAGCTCTGGTTATAATACAATCTTCGCCCACTAAGTGGCTCCCTCCTCCCAGGTCTTTTTCCCCTTGCAAATCAAACTCCAGTGTACAAACTTTCTCACAAACATCCATTAGACTCTACACTTTTGTTATATGATAGACAAACATCCATTAGACCCTATACTTTTATTATATGATAGACCCATTCCCACCCCACTACTTCCATATATTTCTAAGCTGCCCAACATCCCATTTCCTTTTATACTTACCTTAACAATCAGCACTCCACTGATTGTTTTCCCTGCACACTGTTCTTCTCTGGCTCTTCCTGCTCCGTTCGCCCTCCGGGCTCACTCTGCTCCCCTACCCTGCCCCCAATTCCCACCCACCCCCACTACTGCTAAACTTATACTACACAAACCCCTCCCCTCCTTAATTGACCACTCCTACTAAACTCTCTCATCCTATCATAACTAATCCTCCACACATCCTTTCACTCACTCCCACTTTCCCCTACACTCAAGACTCCTCCATCACAACTCCTATATTTCTCTCAGGTCTAACTACCTCCATACCCACCATGTATCCACCTACTCCCTCCTCATCCTCAAAACTAAAACCTTTGTTTTACCTCATACCCCCACTCATAATACTTTACCTCCTCACTGCCTATGAAATGCACCACCTGCCTAATTTTCAACACTCTACTTCCAGCACAAACATCTACATCCAAACACATACCCCTCACACATTTCAACTCCACTTCCACACCCACAGCACAACTCAAACTCCACTCTATCCTATACCACCAAAATACTTAAACCCAAGAACTAAAACCTATTACCAACTCCTACTAAAGTTCAACAAACTCATACAAAGCCTACATAACCTCACAGCTGGGGGTGACATCCATCCTAACCCTGGCCCAAGCTCAACAACTACCACTAACCCCACAGATAAAATCCCTACCAACCTAAGATGCTCACTTAATGCCCCAAAATCTTTTCTAGTGTGCCATCTAAATATCAGAAGTATAAATAATAAACTCCACCACCTACATGCACTCCTAGATATACACTCACCAGACATTTTCTGCCTAACAGAAACCTGACTTAAACCCTCTATCGCTGACAATGAAATACTACCACCCACTACAGTATAATAAGACAGGACCGTAAAGGGAAAAAAGGAGGTGTAGTAGCCATCCTATATAAATCCTCTCTAGAATTATCCACAATCAGCACCCCGCTTGACCTAACAACTACCAACACTGAAACTATAATCTCAAGAATTCAACTTAACAAAAACAAATCAATAGACATAGTATGTATTTATATTCCTCCAGGCAATAACATTAACACCTTAGAAACCACACTCCAATGGTTATCCTCAAACCACCCCCAAGAAACAATAGTACTTGGAGACTTCAACATTGATTGGACAACTTGTTCAGCACACATCCCAACCACCCATATTAACTTACATGGTTTCTCACAAACTATTACAACCCCCACCAGAATCAACAAATCTAACAAAAAGGAAAGCATTATAGACTGGATCTTAATAAATAACAAACCCCAGCTCTACAAAGCAGGCACCCTACCTGAGGATATGAGCGACCACCTCCTAACCTACATAATTAGAAAAGAGACAACATACCCTCCACACCACCTTTAAAACCCTCAGGTACACAAAGAACTTTAACCTAAATAGTTTCCAATCTGATCTAGGCCTATGTAAATGGGCCAGTCTTAAAATTCTACCCCTTGACCAAGCAGTTTCAGAATTCAACACTACATTCCTAGCCATCTTAGACAAGTATGCTCCCACACGCAGAATCAGAACCAAAAACAAAATAGCACCATGGCTAACCAATACTACCAGACAAAAAATTACTAACAGAAATAGAGCATGGTCCTCATGGAAAGCTACCAAATCCCCACAAGCCCACTTAACATACAAGCAGGCAAGAAATGAAGCTAAAAGATCTACACTATTAGATAAGCAAAACTACTTTTGCAATTTACAGCAAAAGCATCAAAATCAGCGTCAAAAATTCTGGTCAGGTCTAAATAAGCTGCTCAACCCAGGTAAATCTTCTACCCCAACCCCCTCATCTACCATACAACTACCCCTGATTCAGTAGCTAATAACTTTAACACTTTTTTCACTGAAACCGTCAAGTCCCTAGCCAATAATCTATCTCCCTCCTCTTCATCTACCATCCCTCCTACTCACACATACCCCCCACCCTTAAAATTTGAGCCTATCCCCACTGACTATATAAAATCTTTACTCAAGAAATTAAAACCTACCACCCTTGCAGCCGACCTACTTCCCGCAGAATTCCTACAAAAAGCTGCTAAAGAAATAGCTTACCCTATCTCCATCTTAATCAATCGTACAATCCAAGAATCCTACATCCCCTCCATTTGGAAAATCACTCACATTCTTCCACTTCATAAGGGAGGTAACTCCACAGAACTCTCTAACTACAGACCTATCGCAATACTATCTCCCATAGCCAAAATAATGGAAAAAATGCATACAGTAGCAACTATTAGCCCATCTTACTCACCATTCTCTCCTAATCTCATCCCAGCATGGTTTCAGACCAGCCCACAGTACAACCACTGCCCTTCTCTCCTTCTCTCACACAATAAATCACAACCATAATCAAAACATGCTCTCCTCTGCCCTCTTCCTCAATCTATCAAAAGCATTCGACATGGTAAATCACAACTTACTCTTAGAATCTCTAAAATCACTCATACCTGAAAGATCGACAACAAGCTGTCTTGTGGAAAGATAAACTATCCCCCCTTCTACCTGTCGCCCTTGGAGTACCACAAGGTTCTATTCTGGGTCCTCTTCTTTTCTCTATATTCATCAATGATCTGCCCAAAGTCATACCACAGGCAACTACCATACAGTACGCAGATGATTCTACTCTAATCTGCACTGCCTCTACTCCCACAGAATTACAATTCATAACCCAGACTACCCTCAACAAAGTAGAGAACTGGCTTAATAATCGTCTTCTCTTATTGAACCCAAACAAAACCAAACTACTACTTTTCTCCCCCACCCATAAGCTAACACCACCAATAATTACAGTATCTTCAAACAATGTCACCATAATCTCTCCTGAACCAAACACTAAACTACTAGGTATAATCATTGACAACAATCTGAATTATAATGCCCATATAGACAAAACCATAAAAACAGTAAATAAAAAAAAATAGGCTCCATGTACAGGATAAAGAAATTTCTAACCCCAACTGCCAGAACCGCAATAGCCTGCACACATCTTCTATCTTCTCTTCTATATGCCTCACCCATCCTCACTAATCTATCTAAAGCAAACCTCAACAAAATCACCACATGCTATAACAATATAGCTAGATTTGCCACAGGCTCCACATACAGAACCCACCATTGTCATAACCTTCACAAATTAGGCTGGCTAGAACTTCCCAATCAATTATTTTATAACCAACTCATAGTTGTACATAAAATCCTCTACCAACCTACCAGTACCCCTAGTCTATCTAAACTTATAACCCCCTATAACAACCTAACATCCCTACACTCATCCAGCAGAGTGCTAGTACAAACAACCAAAGCCTACAACTCAGCTGGAGATTCATTGTTTTCCAACTATGCTGGTAAAAAATGGAACTCCCTGCCTCCAGAAGTAACCACTAATAGCTCCTTCCCTCAATTCAAAATTTCCCTGAAAACACACATGCACAGAGTCTGGCTATGTCCATGCCTAAATCCCAACTAACTATATAAAGTAGACTGAGATAATCAAACTATACTCGTGCTCATATCTCAACCCTGGCTAACCTAAAAACACACCAATAAACATTTTAGACCAAACTTAGCTCTCAATTGTGGTTTCCCTTTTCTCCTTCTTAGATGACTATACTAGACTATACTACCATCTCTATTTCTTCTTCATCACTCGCTAACTGAAAATTCTTATCCTTCAGACACACCTCTCTAAAACTGGTTCTTCCCTGTATATTTACTGCCTAAGCGATAATGTTTTTATCTCCTATCTATTTATAACTAATATATATCTTTTGTCCTTGTCCAACTGTTAACCTTATGGAGAACCTGGTAACCTGCATTTTTTAAGTAGTATAAATAGATTAGTTCTTAAATTTTAGATATGCTATTACCTAAATTTCTATTGTTACTAAATTTTTCATAACTTGGAGCTTTTCTCTCCGGGCCTCCGCTGTAAATGGATATATAGCCAGTCGGACTTTTCCCGATTAACAAATGTAAAATAAAATAAATAAATAAAATAAAATGATGGGTGATCTAGGTAATCTTTGTTGTTTTGGAAGATTGCTGTTAAGTGCCTCAGCATATGTTAGTCTATGTGTGTATTGTGTACTATGTGAGGTGGGTGCTGTGTGCTTGGTTTTGACAACCTGATGTACACTGAGTTTAGACTCTAGTGCCATTGTGTAAGTACAGCTCTTGCATACTGTGTCTGCTTCATTAAGGATTAAGTGATTGTCAGTAAACATAAGACAATTGCTAGATTGTGCAAGATACCCATATCCACCTAGCTGGCTACAGAGAAGTTGTATATCAGTACTATCCAGTCTTTTGATCTGTGAGCTACAGTGGTGTACTGGGGTTAGAAGGCTATTAAGGGTGCTTTCTCAGAGCAGATTGTGCTAAACAGTACTAAATCCTACTAACTTTAATGTTTTTATTCTTTTTCTTCTTCTTCTCCTACTTCTTCTTCTTCTCCTTCTTCTTCTTCTTCTTCTTCTTCTTCTTCTTCTTCTTCTTCTTCTTCTTCTTCTTCTCTTTTGGCTGTTCCTGTTAGGGGTCACCACAGCAGATCATCTGTTTCCATTTCTTCTTGTCCTCTGCATCTTGCTCTGTCACACCAACCACCTTCATGTCCTCTCTCACCACATCCATAAACCTTATCTTAGGCCTTCCTCTTTTCCTCATACCTGGCAGCTCCATCCTTAGCATCCTTTTCCCAGTATACCCAGCATCCCTCCTCAGCACGTCCAAACCAACATAATCTCACCTCTTTGACTTTGTCTCCAAACCATTCAACCTGAGCTCACCCTCTAATATACTGATTCCTAATCCTGTCCAACTTTGTCACACCCAGTGCAAATCTTAACATCTTTAACTCTGCCACATCCAGCTCTGACTCCTGCCTTTTTGTCAATTCCACTGTCTCCAACCCATATAACATAGCTGGTCTCACTACCCTCTTGTAGACCTTCCCTTTCACTGTTACTGGTACCCGTCTGTCACAAATCACTCCTGGCACTCTTCTCCACCCACTCCACCTTACCTGTACTCTCTTCTTCACCTCTCTTCCACATTTACCATTATTCTGAACTATTGATGCCAAGTACTTAAACTCATCCACCTTCGCCATCTCTACTCCCTGCATCCTCACCATTCCTTTATCCTCCCTCTCATTCACACACATATATTCTGTCTTAGTCCTGCTGACCTTCATTCCTGTCCTCTCTAGAGCATATCTCCACGTCTCCAGGGTCTCCTCAACCTGGTCTCTACTCTCACTACAGATCACAATGTCATCTGAAAACATCATAGTCCATGGGGACTCCTGTCTGATCTCATCTGTCAACCTGTCCATCACCATTGCAAATAAGAAAGTGCTCAGATCTGATCCTTGATGTAATCCCACCTCCACCTTAAACTCATCTCTCACTCCCACTGCAGACCTCACCACTGTCATACTACCCTCGTACATATCCTGCAGCACTCTTACATACTTCTCTGCCATTCCCGACTTCCTCATATAATACCACAACTCCTCTCTAGGCACCCTATCATATGCTTTCTCCAAGTCCACAAAGACACAATGCAACTCCTTCTCACCTTCTCTATATTTCTCCATCAATACTCTCAGAGCAAACATTGCATCTGTAGTGCTCTTTCCCAGCATGAAACCATACTGCTGATCAGTAATCATCACCTCCCTTCTTAACCTAGCTTCCACTACTCTTTCCCATAACTTCATGCTGTGACTGATCAATTTAATCCCTCTGTAGTTACTACAGCAATGCACATCACCCTTATTCTTAAAAATAGATACCAAAACACTTTTTCTCCACTCCTCAGGCATCCTCTGATGTTCCAAGATTTCATTAAACAATCTGGTTAAAAACTCCACTGCCATTTTTCCTAAGCACCTCCATGCTTCCACTGGTATGTCATCTGGACCAACAGCCTTTCCATTCTTCATCCTCTTCATAGCTGTCCTTACTTCCTCCTTGCTAATCTGTTTACTTCCTAATTCACTATCCCTACATCATCCAACGTTCTCTCTCATTCTCTTCATTCATCAGCCTCTCAAAGTACTCTTTCCATCTGCTCAACATACTCTCCTCACATGTAAGTATGTTTCCCTCACTATCCTTTATCACCCTTACCTGCTACACATCTTTCCCAGCTCAATCCCTCTGTCTAGCTAATTGGTACAGGTCCTTTTCTCCATCTTTAGTGTCCAAACTTTCATACACCTCTCCATATGCCTTATCCTTGGCCTTTGCCACCTCTCTATTTGCCATGCTACTCATCTCTCTGACAATCCCACTTCTTCTTCACCAGCCTCTTCCTCTGTATACTCTCCTGTACTTCCTCATTCCACCACCAGGTCTCCTTGTCCTCCTTCCTCTGTCCAGATGTCACACCAAGCACCTTTCTATCTGTCTCCCTTCCCATCTTTGCTGTAGTTACCCAGCTATTTGGTAACTCTTCACTGCCCCACCCCCCAGTGCCTGTTTTAACTCTTCCCTGAACTCCACCTCACAATCACCCTTTTTCAACTTCCACCACTTGATCCTTAGCACTGTTCTCACACTTGTCCTCCTCTTCTTGATCACCAACATCATCCTACAGACCATCATTCTGTGCTGCTTAACTACACTTTCCCCGTCACCACTTTACAGTCTCCAATCTCCTTCAGACTGGCCCTCCTGCATAGGATATAATCCACCTGTGTGCATCTTCCTCCACTCTTGTAAGTCACCCAATGCTCTTCTTAAAATATGTATTCACCACAGCCATGACAATCCTTTTCACAAAATCCACTACCATCTGACCTTCTGCACTACTCTCCTTAACACCATACCTGCCCATCACTTCCTCATCCCCTCTGTTCCCTTCACCAACATGACCATTGAAATCTGCTCCAATCGCCAGTCTCTCACCCTTGGGTACACTCACCACCACTTCATCCAACTCCCTCCAAAATTTCTCTTTCTCATCCATCGCACACCCAACTTGTGCAGTGTATGCACTAACAACATTCATCATTGCATCAATTTCCAGCTTCATAAACATTACTCTGACACTCTTTTCACCTCCAAAACACTCTTGGCATTCTGTTTCCTCAGGATAACCCCTACCCTATTTCTCCTCCCATTCACACCATGATAGAACAATTTGAACCCGCCTCTTATACACCTGGCCTTATTCACCTTCCATCTGGTCTCTTGCACACGCAATATATCAACCTTCCTTCTCTCCATCATATCAGCTAGCTCTCTCCCTATACCAGTCATACTGCCAACATTCAAAGTTCCTACCCTCACTACTTCATTCCTAACCTTCTTCCTCTCTTTCTGCTTTCGGGCATGCCATCCCCCTCTTCTTCTCCTTCAGCCAACAGTAGACCATTTCCGCCAGTACCCTGTTGGCTAACTTTAATATTTTTACAATACCAAATTCAACTAAATCTGTAGGTATTGTCACTTGACTCCAAACTAACTGTTCTAAGCTTTTGACTTGCACGGTATTTGAGCTATATTGCTGCTTTACAAGGTACAGTTTTCTGAACCATTCTTTCTTTTTTTTTCCTACTGTGCAGGGCACTGCTAACCCATGCAAATGCACAAAATTTCTAGCAGCACAGAAAAAACAGAAAACTAACTGATGAGCCCTCTGGCAAATAACAGTAGTGATCACTCAAAACAACTTAAATGAGATTTATTTATTTTATTTTATTTATTTATTTTACATTTGTTGACCGGGCTAGTCTAGCTGGATATATGTCCATTTTCAGTAGAGGCCCGGGGAGAAAAGCTCCACATAGAAAACTAACAGATATAGTACATTAAAACGTTAATTACAAGAATATTATAAGATGATTACATGTCTTCTAAGGTAACAAAACATAATAATATTATGAGATGATTACATGTGTTCTAAGGTAACAAAACATATAACAAATTTTTTTTTTTTTTTTTTTTTTTTTTGTATGAGAAGAGGGAGAAAGGATTTAGAAGTAGTTGGGAGACACACAAAGTAAAGAGTAGCAGGAGTAAGAGAACAAAGTCGTTAAAATGGGATTGTAAGAATTAGGTGAAGGGTAGTAGGTTGTTGAGACAGTAAGATGGCCGATTCAGTAGTTCCTGGTTAGAGTAAGTCAGCATTAATGGTAGTGGAATTAAAGAAACAGAAGGTGGATTAAAGTAACATAAAGAGAGAGATGCAGAAAAAAAAGAAGATATTGTGCAAGACTAACAGAGGGAGATGATTAGTCAGGGTTAGTACAGGGACATAGCCAGTGAGTTGTAAGATATGATTTAAGTTTCTTTTTAAATAGTGAAGTTGAAGAAAGAGATGTAAGTTCAACAGGAAGTAGGTTCCAGCTTTTGCCTACTGTGTTGGTGAAGAGGGATTCTCCTGCTCTATTGTTAGATTTATGAGTAGAGATGAGTAATTTGTTTGCAGAGCGTAGGTTTGTAAGATTTTTATATGGGCATTTAGCAAGCAAAGGAACTTTAACTTTGCGTAGATGGCACTGGATACATGTAAAACACTACTTAAACACAGGCTAGAACTCCAAGCTTTGCAGAGCTCCTGGAAACTAACCAGGAGACAATATGTAGAAAAGAATTGGTGAGGTACTGGTTTGCTGGGTGGGCACTCAGTATCATGGATCTACGGAAAACAATAGGTGGGAAGAGTACATAAATAGAGTACACAACAGACAATAGCAATGAAAGAGGGGAGGGAGGGACTTTGGAAATCAGATTATCATAAGGGGTGGAGGCCAGAGACTCAGCCTTATTATAAAACAACTCCAGTAGTAAGAGTGGGAGGGTTGGAGAAATCCAACCAGGCTAGCTGGAGAAGCACACAATGAAATAAAGGCAATGCTGGATGGAGCTCTTTCAGAAACTTTAGCTTAATGTGTTAATGGGAGCTAGGACAGACAGAGTGCATTCTTACTAATGAGCATATTTCAGAATGAGGAGCCCAGTTCAGTTTTCCAATTGCCCCAGAGCATTGGTTGGTTAAGTGCCCTGTTCAGAGTCACACATTTGTCAGATAGAGGCTGTAGGAATCAAACCCTGGACTACAGGATGTGACTCATTAATAGTTCATAGTCTCAATCCTCTGCGTGCACTGCAAGGCTGCTAAAAGTAAAGGCCTGTAATATATAATCTTTCACGTTGTAACAAAAGTTAAGGGTTGTGCTGTCTTTCTGTTAAATGTCCAATTCTAGCAAAAATCTCTTTTGTTGTCATGGCAACCCTACATAAACATTTTCTGTTTTTATGATTGCTTGCATGGCCATGAGTTACATAACTGTCATTGTGCATGTTTGTTCTGAGTTCTGAATATCTATCCAATGATATTCTAATACCTAATCAATAAAGTCTGATGATGTGTGTTATTGTATAACCCTGGATGAATAGGATCACCAGGCATATAAGAGTAAATCAATTTCTTCAATGAATGATATACGACACACAGCTCTCAAATGCATCTTTGTGTTATACAATGGCTCATAAATACAACATTCTTTCCTCTAAATGTGTTCTTGATAATAATGCTGTTATCAGACGTATTCACTTTATCTGTGGCTTTGTATCCAGTTGATGTTTTGAATTTGCATAGAGTTCCTGCTGCCTGTTTTTGTCCCATTACAGCCACATCCTGTATAGCTTATACTCACCTAACAAGCACAATTAATAAAATATGTCTGTTAACATCAAATGCTAAAAAAAATGTAACTTGTGTTTTGTAAGCAATTCTGAATTTTGTTCATTATTAAGAATGTATTTAAACACACTTGCTAGAGTTTCCGATATTGTTCATGTTGCTTGTCTCTTAAAAATGATAGCTAGTTCAAAGGATTATGACTGGGTCTCTGATCATAAACAAATTGCTATGTGTTAAAGAAATGGACGTCAGGGAATTTGTCTTGAAAATTAAGCCAAAAGGCAAATCTTGAAATCTGTTTCAAGAACAGATAAGTTGTTGGTTAAGATCAGATATCAATTATAATTTTTGTAGCACGTGAACCTTCAGCTGCACTGATGTACTACAAGTTACAGAAGAAAAATGTATGAAAGTGAGGAGCTTTACATCTTCTAAAGTTGTAACACACATACATTTGCCATTCAAGGCAATGGCCAGATGTGGTGTTCCTCTGATCAACCAACAGCTTTAAAAGTTGATAGATATTTCACCCTTTTTATGTGTAGTTAGTGTGTTTGTGTGTGTGTGTGTGTGGGGGGGGGGACAGTATGAAGTGTATTATACACTGTTCTGAGGTGGCTGCTCTGTGTGATGAAGTTCGAGAACAGAACATAACTCTAAAAGGTGCTTAACAGTTACGTTTTTTGATATCAGTTAAGTGCATAACAAGATGGTCTTTTTGCCTATTTTGAAGCATAGTTATTGAGCTTCATGCACTGCAAAGACACATTTGCATAATAAGGTCACAAAATGCAGAACATATGAGGTTCAGATCTTAAATGAAATGCAAATTAATCAGAAGAGTGCATGATTTGAAGCAGGCTACATTCAAGGATAAACTCATTATAATGTGATATGTGTATTTCATAAATAATGTAAAAGGTGTGATGTCACCTGTAATGAAGTGATTACCTTTGTATTCTAGTATTAAACAGACAAGAAGCTAATCAAAACATATCAAAGGAAACTTTGGATTTGGAGAACTGCACTCTGCAACTTCAGAAAAAGCAGGAAGAGTGTGAAACTTTGAAATTTAACCTGTCAGAACTCAGCACAAAAAAACATCCAAATAATGCAATACAGACTTCTGAAAGTACTTACATCTGCATGCATGGCTCTACTTCACAAAATGATACAGTAGGTATGCTTAATTTTATGTTCTAAACAGCAGTACAAATGATGAGCGCAAGTGTGCATCTTTGCATGCAGAGTATGGTTTTCAGCACTCATTTAATCCAATGACATCATACCTATATCTCAGATAAGTAATTGGGACAAGTTTATAAACCCGCAACTTCTGGAATATCTTTAGGTTTGTTTTCAAACACAATACCATCAGGTTAGAAATGAGGAGATAAAGAATAATTAAAATCAGAAGGCAAAAATTCTCATCTAAATAGTACTTAAATACATTTTTTTTGTTTGCATTTACAACTATGACTGTATTTTATATTCATGATTATATTCAATAGTTTTGTATACTCCTAATTACTGTGTATCTCAATGTATTCTATTGTCTCCCCGAGTCTCCACGGGAAAAGGTCTCATGCTCAGTCGGACATACCCATTCAACAAATGTCAAATTAAAATAAATAAAAATAAATAAATAAATATCTGGGACAAGATGGTTTATAAACCTGTAGCTTCAAGACTATCTTTCCCTTTATTTTCAGTCATAAGATGATATGGTCAGAAATGAGGAAATAAATAATAATTAAAATCACCAACAATTAGCTTTTGCATATTTAAGTATTATTTAACAGAAGGTTAAACTCTAAAAAGCAGAACTTAGATAAGACCACGGCAAGGCAAGTTTAAAAACAAGAGTTACAATTAACCCATATTCAGTAAAACAAAATCCTTGTGCATTGTGTTCTGTATGAAATGGAATGACAGTGTATCATAGTGTTACTATAACTGTTTTGCAAACACACACCCTGTCCACATGGTGTGTGTGTGTGTGTGTGTGTGTGTGTGTGTGTGTGTGTGTGTGTGTGTGTGTGTGTGTGTGTGTGTGTGTGTGTGTGTGTGTGTGTGTGTGTGTGTGTGTGTGTGTGTGTGTGTGTGTGTGTGTGTGTGTGTGTGTGTGTGTATGTGTGTGTTTTTCAGTACTAGTTGATTTCAAGCAAATATACCACAAAACCGGGTCTATATTATAAACCCGAATGCTTACCTTATCGAATCCCTAAATGTCGACCCCTCCTCATTGAACCGCATAAACACCGAAAGTCCTAAACCACGAAATTCAAAACATCGAACTATCATACTTGTCACACCCCACCGCCCACTACATACTACCTACACAAACAAACTAAATAAACCACATACATACATACATACACTAACGAAAACCCTACTCCTAGCCCTAAAACGAAACCCTACTTTTAACCCTACACTAAATCTTACATATACCACCATGTATGCACTTAACATAACCTGCACCCTAACCCTAAGGTCCGTAACTATCACACACTTACCTTAAAAAGCTAAACCCAAACAAACTAAATAATCCACACACATACACTTAACAAACCCCTACACTAACTCTAACATACGTTACCATCTATGCACTTACCGTAACCCGCACCCTAACCCTGAGGTCCATAACTATCACACACTTTCCTTACGGAGCTATACCACAGAAGGCCAACCATGGCGATTTCACATTTCTGGTTTCGCTCTTCTGGACATTTGATGTTTTTGCATTTCAATAAGGACGGATCGACGTTCAGGGATTCGATAAGGTAAACATTCGGGTTTGTAATATAGACCCCACAATCCCACATCAGCAGATAAATGAGTTGCTGTTCAGAAACAATTTGCATACCACGTGTATACAGCAAAAGAAAATACAAGCTTATGTTGCATGACATAACAAAACTAGATGCGTAAATATAAAAACTAATTAATGTAGACAGTTGTTTTGCAGTTAAGTGGGTAGGTGCAAGAGTCCCTTTATTTTCATTAAGGCCTCATATCAGCTGACTGCTTTTAATTTACTGCAATATGCTTAGAAAAGAGCAAGAAAAATATTTTTAATTTTTATGGTTCTGCAATGAAATATCATATCTCCATAAACAAAGTTGTAAAACACTGTAACTGAAATTTAAATGTACTTATTTTTATTTATTTTTTTATTTCCTTTATTATCCAGGATAAACTGACCAAGCCAAAACCAAGCTCCTTGTCAGTGGTGTCCTTAGGGAAAAAAACTCCAACAAATACAAATCAGCAACACTGTAGAATTTGATTCATAGAGAGATATGTGAAAAATGTGCATTGTCTGATTATATAGGCTTAGGACAACGAAAAAATATACAAATGGGTTTTACACATCTACTTACAGATTTACAAGTTTAGATTATATTCAGTGGTGGTGTTTGTTATTATGAAAAAAATAAGTGGAAAGAGAAAAAGACAAAAGCGGGAGGCAGAAGAAAGGAAGAATTTTTTAGAGTAAGTAGTTAGAATTAAGTTAAAAGGAATAATCTAGAAATGTGAAACCTCTTTGCTCACCTTAGTAATCCATTATAACCTTAACCCAGTCTCTATCCCTTACCTATTCCTTATTTAAAAACAAATGTCTAACTCTGCCACTGTGTTGTTGTAGGGTTTTGATGTAAAGACTGCAAAATGAAATAATCACTTTTTACAATCTTTTGTAGGTTTGGTGTCTTTGGTGTTTGATATTGTGAATTGGCAAAGTGATTTTTTCTGATCTTTGGTGCTTGACATTTCAAACATTCAGAATATACATATACATCTATATATTGGTCTATATCACATGGTCAAAAGCAAATAATAGCGAATGACCACAACTTCGAAAACACCGGAACTCGAAGTTGCAATTCTGGGGGGCTGTGTCACCCACACCCCCCCTCTAAATATATATACCAACTCCGAGATTGCACTACAGTGAGGAAAGGGCAAATACCCCTACCTAAACTGTAGTGCAACTCCACAATAGCAACTTCAAGTTCCTGTGTTTTCGAAGTGTGGTCGTTCGCTATTATTAGCTTTCGACCACCTGATATAGACCCTATATATATATATATATATATATATATATATATATATATATATATATATATATATATATATAGATATATATAGAAATAGAGATATATATATGGGATCCATGCAAATCCCCAAATGCACTTTCTACCAAAACAGAAATCACTGAGCATACTTAACCAAAAGTGCTGTTCACCGAAGCAGCACTTTCAGATAAGTATGCTCACTGTGCCAGTCATAATACGGTGCAGATAAGGGAAAACTCCCTTTTCCCCACTGTAGTGCGACCTCAGAGTGAGAATATTAAAGTGGGGGGGTAGGTGTAATGTTGTGGGGTTTTTTTTAAAACATACTTTACTGTAAGCGCTTTTTCAGTGAAAGCACTTTTGGTAAAGTATTTTCGGTGATAATGGATTCAGACTTTTGATCTTTCGATCAAAGTCCTGGATATATATATATATATATATATATATATATATATATATATATATATATATATATATATATATATATATATATAAAAAGACTAGAGAATGTAAAATCAACTTAATGCAAGGAATAAATCCAAAACACAAATTAACAGATTGCTGGCAGCTACATCAAGACCTCAAAGGAGCAATGAAGGCAATGCACCAACCACGAAGATTTTTTAGCACTTTCATTCCACTTTATTTAACTCTGAGGAACTTTTTCAGAAATAATACACAGAGCATTCTAACACATTTAAATATCCATCTTAACCTATGTATTAACCAATCAATCAACACCTTAAGATACACTTCCTGTGACATAATTAATTCATGTAAAAAGATACATTGTTATTAAAACAGTTCATTATTTAAAAATATTCATAAAATATATAAAGTTTCTTTGCATTGCATATGAAATAATAACAAAACCCCATAACTGCACTGCTCATGCCATAAAAAAATCAAAGAATTTTTAACTTTAACACATATTTAATCTTAATGTGTTCATTAAGCCCAGGAACCTTATCAGCCCGAAGTAAGATCTGCCATTTCATTTCTCTGGTCTCCAAAACTTTGTTGCAGCCAGCAACAAAGTTAAACTCATAAATTTGTTCAAGGACCAAGAAATGAAATTTTCTAAACCCATTACAGACCAAACTGTGCTTACTTAGGGCATTTGTACTATCATTATCTTTTATCTCTTTTACAAGTTCCCTAATTCCCTGGGAAAAACTGCACAGTTCGAGATTTCAGTTTTTGTTATTTTCGTCTTGTGAAAATAACCTTTGAGTATATGGGCTCTCAACCAAGCAAAGTAGACCCATATGGGAAGAGCATTAAACCACAGAGCAAAGTGGTTCTTCATAGACAATGAAAGTGTTGGCTGAGCCTCCTTAAAATCAGGAAAGAAGAATTATGTTTGTAGCCAATCTCAGCTAAGACTTGAAAGTAATTAAACACTTAGAACTTGTTTAGAAATTGATAGTTCTTTACTGAAAAAATAAAAGATATTAAATATCTTTAACAAAGCTTCATCAGATCTAACTCCAGTTTACATGATACGCATTATATATATGCTTTACCATATTGTTCATTATCAATTCACTTGAGCTGGGACATAAATTTATGTCATAGGCTGTTTGGCCAAATGAAAGTAGGATGAATACTCAAAACAAAGTTGGAAGCACATTAAAATGCAATAAGAACAAAAACATGTGCTTAATGTAAATTTTTTAAGAGAAAACAGCAGATAAAAGACACAGAAGCTAATTAAAGTGATTTATTTAAAGAAAAGTTAAGCTCTTTCATCTGCCAAAATATGTTTAGTTGACTTCATCAGAACTAAACTGACTGTCACTACATTTGAATTTAAAAAGTATGTCATACAAATCTAATCATTGTATGAATACCATACAGAAATATGCAACCATAAAGTATTTAATTACACAAACTCTGTACTGATATTCATAATACACCAAAATGAAACCCTGTATGAATAACACTATAAATATACATAAAACTGAATGTCCTTTTTTAAAATTAACTTATATCAAATGTAAACAAAATTCATTTATATGTAAAAGTAGCATAACATAAAAGCAGAAATCATCCCCATTTCAAATATAAAATAAATGTTATGTGAACTAAGCCCTAACGCAAGATGTCAAGATACCATTAACTGTCATGGAAGTGGTTCATTAATAAGAACATTTATTCTACAACATAGTGCCAGTTCAAATATAATTAAAAATATAAGTGGGAGCAACTGGAGCATTTTTAATACCAAGACCATTATTCTTAAGTCTTTGGGTGATCAGCAGAACTTTGTTTACAAGACAGCTGACAATTTAAACAAGATCTTAGAAAATAGTAATTTTAAAGCAGTAGCAACAGAGGGAGGTAGTGGTTCCACAAAATGAGGTAATTGTGGACAATGTTTTTATGTTTTTCATGGACATATATTGAGGTTAGATAATGGTTTGAATTCCACAATAACTTTTCAGAAAGGGAATTGTGCAACCACTGGTATAATTTATTTGCCTCTGTGTTCACCCTAACCTACATTTTATATCAGTTAGACTAAACGAGCCCTCAAACAGAGAATATATGAACATATTTACAATATTAGAAAGGTAAATGAAACTAATGCCCTTTATAAACATTTTTTAGTTTGTTCAGATTTTAAAAAGTTCCATTTTGGAATTGCTGAAAATGTAACCCTTAACCCAAGAGGGGTGACTTGAAAATCAACAATGGAATATAGGGAAATATTGTGGTAGTTTTGATATAATGTCTCCAATAAACCGGGCTCAAACAAATTTATTTCCATTAACCCTGTTTTATGTTTAAGGGCTGCCAAACTGTGAATAATTCTTGATTTCTTGTATTTTTATCAATTCTATTCTATTTATAATGGCATTTAAGATGATTTTTGCTTTAAAAAGAGATGGAATGTATAATTAAGTTTAATTGTTTAAAATGATTATACATACTATGTAAGTTTCAGTATTTATTTGGATGGTCTGTCAAAAATCCTTCTTAATTAATCTTGTTTTTGAAATGAGGATGATTTCTGCTTTTACTTTGCAACTATTTTTACATATTAATTTCATTTACATTTGATATAATTTAATGTATATTTATATTTTAAACTCTGATGTAGTGACAATGAGTTTAGTTCAGAAGTCTAATAAAGATATTTTGGCAGACAAATGAGCTTAACTTGTATTTAAATAATTCACTTTAATTAACTTTTATGGGTTTTATCTGTTGTTTTTTATTGAAAAAATTTTGTTCTGCACGTTTCTTTTTGGTTCTTAATGTAGGATAGGTCTCATATTTCCTCCAGGTTCTACACATTTCCTCCTATTTGTAGCTAATAGCATATAGCTTATGTGCTATATTCCCAGCCTATGTTTATTTTCCTTTTCCTTTTGTTTTCTGAGTTTGTCCAAATGGGTCTAGCCAAAACCTTTTTTTTGCAGAGGCCCAGGCAGAAAAGCACCAATATTTTTAAACAGACATTCAATAATAGAAATGAGCAAACATTATATGATCTACATTAACAATTACACATAAATTTGTAAATTAGATTACATTCATGTGAATATAGAAGCAACTATTAAAGTATAAAACATACTTAAGCATTGCTAGATGTTGAATATTGAGCACTTGATGAGGCGTATTAGTGGGTTGGTGAGATAGATAATAGATCTTGTGGAGCATGTGATTAGTGCTTAGAAATTCAAATAAATGGTAGTGAGAGAAGAAATTAGGTAGGGAGAAAAATGAAACATTCTAGTTAAGAGGTTTCATTTTTGTTTTTATTTATTTGGCATTTGTTTACTGGGAGAGTCTGACTGGGCATGAATAGAAATGTCAGTGGAGACCTGGGGAGAAAAACTCCAACATACATAGTTCAGTTTATAAACTATATAATATTGTCACATGAAGTACAATAACAAATGGTAGAATTGACACACAAGATAAATAAAGTCAGATCAGAAAATCATAGAGTGAATATTAAACAACAATCACAGGATACTGAACACCTAGAAAAGTACAATCAGTAGTGATAACCAATGGTAAAGATGTTAAGCATTTTAAATATAAGCAAAAGACTAAGAGAATAGGAAGAGATTTTGCAGTTGGGGGGAGATCAGGAAATGGAGTTAAAGTAGGGAGGTATTGGAGAAGTAACTGGTGCTTTGGCTAATAAGATAAGGGAGAAGGGAGAAAAGGAAAGGGGGAAAAAGAAGAGCAAGGGAAAGAGATGTAAGACAGGAGAAGGAAGGAAGAATGAAGAGAGGGGAGAGAAAGGAGGAGAAGGAAGAGAGGAAATGAGTAACGGTTGTATCAGCCTGGTGTAAGACATGTACAGATCCAGGAGTCAAGGACAAATCTCTTTAGAGATTGTTTGAATATGTGACTACATGGCAATGCTCTAATATATGTAGGAATACTGTTCCAGACCCTGGCTACTGAGTAGGAATGTAGGCAGTGACCGATAGATTTTTTTCGTTTTTGGATTTCAAGGAGGTGTTTCTCAGATGAGCAAAGAGAGTGATTAGGGAGATAATGGTTTAGAATGGTGTTGGCTGCTGGGCAGGATGAGGATTTATACACCATTTTATGAGCAAGGAGGAGTTGGGTGAACTTGATCTAGTGAGGTAACTCAAACCAGTTTAAATATCTGAGGGCGGAGCAGTGGTGGGAGTTGTATGACTGACTGGCTGCAAATCTAGCTACTTTGTTATAGAAAAGCTCAAGTTTTGATCTTAGGGAGATCTGAATGTTGGTGAAAATGGGTGAGTCATATAGTAGTGAAGGGAGGAGGTATGTATTGGCTAGATTAACTCTTGAGGAATTGGCAAGAAATCATTTTGGACTATAGAGCATGCCCAGTGTTTGGTGTGTTGTTTTTATGCATATTTGAATATGAAGATCAAATTTCAGCTGATAATCTATTATGTAACTTTGTGTGAGGTATAACTTCATTTTCAATATTGTTGAGAGAGGATATTTAGAAGGTGTCTTTTATGTGTGTTTTGGGATCTGGGGAGAAATAAGATCAGTTTTGTTTCATTTGGATTTAGGAAAAGCTGATTGTCACTAAGCCAATTTTCAATAGAGCTGAAAGCCTGCTAGATTGTAACTGGGAAGGGTTATCAGATGAGCAAATGACAGTGGAATCATCTGCATATTGTATAAGTGTAGCTTGTTGAGAAGATATATGTAGGTCATTTATAAATATGTTAAAAAGGAGAGGGCCAAGTATTGAGCATTGTGGGACATATGTATTAACTGGCAGAAAAGATGAGTAAGTAGACAGCCATTTAACTGCCTGTAGCCAGTTAGATAGGCAGCTAGAGAACCAAGTGGCTATTGCACTGGAAAAGCCTAAAGCAGACATTCTTGAGGGTAGTTTGGTATGTGAGACTGTATTGAAAGATTTAGAGAGATCTAAAAAGAGAGAAGAAACTAAATTGTTGTTATCGCATGGTCTGAAAAGGCAACAAGGGCAATTGTTGTGCTATGATCTGGGTGAAAGCTGTGTTGGGTATAGGTTAATAGGTTTTCTTGAAGTAAGTATTGTAAAAGTTTTTATGAATATATTTATCTAAGATGTTAGAATGAGGGGACAAGATTGCAATTGGTCTGAAGTTTGTTATTTCAGTGGAGTTTCCCCCTTTATGAAGAGGAATGATATAATTTTTTTTTCCAGAGAGATGGGGCGTATGACTTACGAATGGATCAATTGATCAATATAGAGATTGGATAGGCAATAGAGGAGGCAGCAATCTTTAGATATTCATATGACAGATTGTCTGCAGAGGGTGAGCAGGGCTTAAATGTGTGTAATTTTTATATAGGAAGAAGAGACAGATTTTAAGTTTAAAATGGCATTGTTAGATCTTTGAAGTTGGTCAGGGGTGGCATGATTCTGTAGGGTAGTTTTGTGTCTATAAAGTGGGAGTTAAATTTAGAAAGCCATTTCTCAGGGTGAGATGTCTGGGCAAGGGTTATGGGTACTAGGAGTTCCAGGGTGTAATATCTTCTTGATAGTGTGTTTTTGGTTATCCTGTAGGTTGAAGTAATAATATTTCTTATCGGCAGCTTGTTTTTTTGTCATGTGTAAAAGTTGTTTGTGGGTCTGCAAGTGAGCTTGAGCTTTGTATTTTTGCCAGTTTCTCCAAACTTTGTCTCTCTTATGCATTAATTGTCTACTAGAAGGGGATAGCCAGGGTAATTAGGTGAATTTAATTCTCTTTTTTCTTGTAGGAGCAAAGCTATTGACAATGTCAAGAAATATTGTATTAAATTTTAGAACAGCATTATACAGTGGTAGGGAATACAGGATGTACCAATTAATGTTATCAAGGGTGTCAATAAAGATCATGGAATTGAAATTTGAGAGGTTATAGCACTCTTTATAAAGGTGCTGTTTGATATGGTGAATTGCTATGTTAGTAGGTGAGATGTAAGGCAGTTTCAGAAACAATTATATAAATTACTATCATAAGGTTTTGCATTAAATGTATAGAGGTGGAGAGTGAGCATGTCACAAAATGTATATGGCTTGGAGATGCTAATAAAATTATTCATGTGTGGTGAAGATTGGTTGAGGGGTACAGGATTCTGAAGAATAGAAATGTACTAATGATATGGCAAGCTGAAGATATTATTTGCCATATTTAAAATGAGCAACAAGTCCTAATATATGCATGACAACCATTCACGTTGTCATGCTGCCAGCCCAGTTTTGTAAATAATTCTATGTCATTTGTGAATATGGATATGCTTTAAACAGAACTGTATGTTATGTACTGAGCTTCAAGAATGTAACCACAGCATACCCTGCTGGAACATAGAAGATTAACCTGAAAAACTTAAGAATAATTGAGGTTAAGTTACTTGATAGCTGGGCAATAAACAAAAGATGTTATCTCTCAGTTATAGTTCAATAGCAGACACAATGTCTAGAGCTAGAAGTTTTTCTATTGTCGTGAAAGAAAAGTAATTACTAGGTTTAAAATGTAAAGCATTTTATTGTTTTATGACTTCCAAGATCTGGCAAACATCTAAGGGATATGTATTTTTAACACAGAGATGTTAAAATTCTGTTTGTTTCTGTTTTAGCCTGGGAACTGAAGTCAGGTGACAAAAGTTATGTCATCCAGGCTAACCCAGCAGTAAAATGTGACACTGATTTAAGAACTCTCTCAGAGTCTCAGAGAGAGACTGTGCATTTTGTACTTTGTCTTGGACATAGCAAGAAAATCCACTCATCATCATCACCTGTACTTGCCTGGCTGTAAGTAAGATTTAGGGCATAGTATCTCTTTTAGATATAGATAGGAATATAGTAAAGATTAGTTTAGATGTTGTCTGTATTTGTATGAGACTGTCCTGCAATGCTGCTTTAAAATATTTCCAGTGATTTTTAAGTCTGAAGTCACTGTGATGAGTTACTGAGTATTGTTAGGTTCTTTTATTATTTATTATTAAATATATTTAAACTTATCTTTATGGGTGATATTTGTGAGACATATTTAAGCTCTTAGAGTACTGGCATATGTAGTTGGTGACACTGTACAGGCCACTCCTAATAGCCTGGCGCTTGGTCAAAACTACAATTTGGATTATTAGTAACATTGCACAGTAGGATTGGACACCTTTTATTAAGGACCTTATAGTAGCTGATAAAAAGTTGGCTGGTGACAGCTGGAACTACGTTATAGTTGGGGCAAAAGGGGGCATACCTAGTAAACCTGTGCCAGTCTTTCCCAGGTGTGTGTGTTTTTCTGTTTGTATATAAATCAAATCTCAAAGTGTGTGTGTGTGTGTGTGTGTGTGTGTGTGTGTGTGTGTGTGTGTGTGTGTGTGTGTGTGTGTGTGTGTGTGTGTGTGTGTGTGTGTGTGTGTGTGTGTGTGTGTGTGTGTGTGTGTGTGTCAGCTACTTGGGCAGGGACATGAAGCACTGGTTGGACAGAGTGGGTGCTGGAGGTTTTGGCATGGTCACTCAGCTGAGATCTCAACACTATAGCTGTGCCACTAGGGAGTCTTATTGGGGATCTGGAGAAAGAGGGAGAAACCAGGCCCAGACTGACTGTGATCTCTGTGTACTCTTAAGGGAAATTGTACTTTACTGTGTTTGTACTTGTCATCGTACCAATGTGTACATCCCCTAGCTGTTGCCAGTGGTGAGGACTGAGGCTCGCTGATTACTGCGCCAGTGTAGGAGTGTCACATATTAATTGGTGGTAATGGTGGGATAGCCACATCACATATTAATTGTAGTGGTGTGGATATTGAATTCTTGTAGCCTGTGTACAGTGGTCACTGAAGGTGTTTGTACTCAATCAGCCCCACAGTGAACATTCAGAGTTTCATATTACAATTTTTTTTGATAGCTTAGTTAGTCAGGGAGAGCAGGAAAGCATGTCAGCAGAGGAGTATGGCAAGCCGACAAGGAGACAGTTGGCTGAAATGTGCCAGGCTAAAGGACTGGTGCATGCCAACCTGACTAAGCAGACATGATTGCAGCTTTAGTCACAGCTGCATCACAACATAGCAACCAGGAGGACAATCAGACTGGACTTGGAGATGTACAACTCTCATAAAAATGGACAGTTCAACCTCTTCATAGACGACTTAAAAATCTGTCTAGAGTTACAGAGACTTGAGCTGGAGGCCAAGCATTTGGAAACAGAAGCAGCAGAGAGACTGAGATGTCTAGATACTGAGGAAAATGAGAAATTGCAATGTTTGAAGTCTGAGGAAAATGAGAAACTGTGAATCTTGGAAGCTGAGGAGAATGAGAGGCAGAGGCAACATGATAAGGAGATGCTGACTCTTTGCTAGAGCCATGGAGGTAATGGGGAAGGGAGTAAATGAACCCCAGAAGAAACAAAGGTCAGTAAATTTCTTCCACAATTTACAGAGGGGAATAATTTTGATAGTTTCATTCATATGTTTGAGAGGGTATGTAAACAGTATAATGTTGACAAGGGTTCTGGGTAGGGTTCCTGACCCCCTTACTCCATGGTAAAGCTATAACTGCAATTTCTAAACTGTCTGATACTGATTGCTTAACTTATAATACAGTCAAAATGTGTTAGAATGCTTTAAGTTAATACATGCAGATTATAGAAAAAAGTTTTGTGAGCATAGACACAAGGCAGATGAAAGTGTGTGTGATTATATTGCTGAATTAAGCACTTATTTTAATAGGTGGGTGAGTGGATGTCAGGTCACCACTTTTGAAGGGCTGGCAGGCCTTTTGGTGTGGGAACAAGCCCTTAGCATTTTTCCTGAGGACATGATAATCTGGTTAGCTGATAGACAATGCAATACTGCAGATGAGTTGTGGAAGAAGAGAGACCTATACTAGCAAGCAGGGCATCACTGCACATGAAAGTGCTGCTCATGGGTCTAAGACAACCCATGGTGGGCAGCCCAGACTGCCCCAACAGAGTCCACCAGTAGTAGGGGAAGCTACTAATCCAGGAAGACGTCCAGGACCAAGCATTAAATGTTTTAAATTCAACCAGTGGGGCCATGTAGCATATAGATGTCCATGTAGGCAAGGTGAGGAACAAAAGGTGGGAGACCCAGTAAGTTGGAATGACAAAATGCCAGCAGTAAGTTATCTCAAGACAACAAGGGTACCAAACTATCACAAGAGGTTATAGTGGATGGGAAAGAGGCCACTGCTATGAGAGACACAGCCTCTGACCTAACCATTGTGAAGCCTGAAATGGTTACAGAGAAGCACTACTTGCTTGGGCAGTCTACTTCAGTCAGAGCTTTAGGAGGGACCTCATTCCAAATACCTTTGGCGAGGGTTCACCTTGACTGGGAGGATAGAAAAGGAAGCCAGCCAGTAGGTGTGATTGAGGATATCCCTGCAGATGTCCTGATAGGGAATGATTTTAATAATGCAGTACTGTCTGTGCATGCAGTTACATGCAGTCAGGCTTGGGGACAAGCATGTGGGTCTAGTAGCCTGGGGGAGATCCAGGGATACTGATTGCTTAACTTATAATACAGTCAAAATGTGTTAGAATGCTTTAAGTTAATACATGCAGATTATAGAAAAAAGTGTTGTGAGCATAGACACAAGGCAGATGAAAGTGTGTGTGAATATATTGCTGAATTAAGCACTTATTTTAATAGGTGGGTGAGTGGATGTCAGGTCACCACTTTTGAAGGCTGGCAGACCTTTTGTTGTGGGAACAAGCCCTTAGCATTTTTCCTGAGGACATGATAATCTGGTTAGCTGATAGACAATGCAATACTGCAGATGAGTTGTGGAAGAAGAGAGACCTATACTAGCAAGCAGGGCATCACTGCACACGAAAGTGCTGCTCATGGGTCTAAGAAAACCCATGGTGGGCAGCCCAGACTGCCCCAACAGAGTCCACCAGTAGTAGGGGAAGCTACTAATCCAGGAAGACGTCCAGGACCAAGCATTAAATGTTTTAAATTCAACCAGTGGGGCCATATAGCATATAGATGTCCATGTAGGCAAGGTGAGGAACAAAAGGTGGGAGACCTAGTAAGTTGGAATGACAAAATGCCAGCAGTAAGTTATCTCAAGACAACAAGGGTACCAAACTATCACAAGAGGTTATAGAGGATGGGAAAGAGGCCACTGCTATGACAGACACAGCCTCTGACCTAACCATTGTGAAGCCTGAAATGGTTACAGAGAAGCACAACTTGCTTGGGCAGTCTACTTCAGTCAGAGCTTTAGGAGGGACCTCATTCCAAATACCTTTGGCGAGGGTTCACCTTGACTGGGAGGATGGAAAAGGAAGCCAGCCAGTAGGTGTGATTGAGGATATCCCTGCAGATGTCCTGATAGGGAATGATTTTAATAATGCAGTACTGTCTGTGCATGCAGTTACATGCAGTCAGGCTTGGGGACAAGCATGTGGGTCTAGTAGCCTGGGGGAGACCCAGACAGACAGCACACTTGTAGCCAGGACTGGTGAGGTGGTTACTTCAGGGAGGGAGCTACCCTGTAGCAGTGACACTGAAGGTGAGCCACAGCCGATTCTGGGTACTGATGTTCCCTTGGACAGAGGGACTGCAAGGGCCGAGGTGAGTAGTAGTACCAAGGCTGACAGTGAGGGACTGCTGTCAGAGAATACCAGACTTCCTGTGGAAGGGGAGCTGAGAAGGGTTACACAGAGAGAGTTGAGACAAGCTCAGTTCTCAGACCCTACATTGCAAGGCCTGAGGGAGGTAGCTAGTGAGGCACCTAATTCTCAAGGGTAGGGGAACCTGTATACTGAGACAAAGGATTACTGTATAGAGAGTGGACCCCTGAGGCAGGGCTAGAAGGTGAGAGAATACAGCAGTTGGTAGTGCCCAGAGCCTACCATCTGGCACTTCTAGCCATAGCCCATGATATTCCCTTTGCAGGTCATACGGGCATAAAACATACAAACAGACATATTATGCAGAACTTTTATTGGCCTGGGATTTCCAGAGTTGTAACAGGGTACTGCAGGACCTGTGAGCAGTGCCAAACGTAGGCAAGACAGGAGACAAGGTGAAAGCTCCTTTGATGCCTTTGCCTGTGATTGAGGAGCCATTTCAGAGGGTAGCTATGGATATTGTGGAGCTACTGAGTACCCCAAGTTCCACAGGGAAAAGGTATATCACAGTGCTACTAGATTATGCTACCAGATACCCTCAGGTGGTGGCTCTGTCCTCCACTGAAGGAGAAAAGGTGTCAAATGCTTTGTCAGAAATTTTCAACAGTGTAGGTTTTCCAAAAGAAATATTGACTGACAGAGATGCCAATTTCTTGTCAGACCTGCTGGCTTGTCTGTGGAAGTACTGTGGGGTTAAGTACCTAAAGACCAACCCTACCATCACCAGACTAATGGTTTTGTTGTGAGGTTAAACTCTACTCTCAAGATAATGCTACAGGCATTTGCAGACCAGTTCAAGAGGGAGTAGAACAAATATTTGCCCCATCTGTTGTTTGCTTACAGAAAGGTTCCCCAGGAATCCACATATTTTTCACCCTTTGGGTTGCTGTATTGGTATAGGGTGAGGGGACCTCTAGATTTGATATGAGATGAGTGGGAGCATGAGTGTAAATCTCACAAGGAGTCTGTTGTGGCATACATCCTAAACCTCGGTTCATGGCTCAGGGAACTCATGGGCTTGGCCCAGGAGAACCTGGCAGAAGTCAAACAGCAGAAAAAGGTATGGTATGACAGGAATGCTCCAGCTAGTGAGTATGCTGTAGGGCAGCAGGTAATGATTCTCATTCCTGTCAGACACAACAAGCTGCAGGCAGCTTGGGAGGGACCCTACAAGGTGATAAGGAAGGCCAGTGGTGTTAACTACATGGTAGAACTGCTAGTCAGGAGGCACAGGCACAAATTGTACCATTTTAACATGATGAAACCTTACCTTGATAGAGAGGCCCTTGTGTTGAGTATTTGCAGTGGATGGCAGGAGGAGTCTGAAGAGGATCTGGTGACTGATCTCCTCAGTGAGGCACAGACTGACACCTCAGTGGAAGGGGTAGCAATGTCCCAGCAGCTATCCCCTACCCAAGTTCGAGAAATCCGAGCAGTGTTACAGGAGGTTTGGGACATGTTCACTAGGAAACCAGGGTGCACCCACCTGGTGCAGGACCATGTGGATACAAGACCCCAAAGGCCTATTAAGTAGGCCCCTTATAGGGTGCCTGAGAGAGTCAAACAGATTCTGAGGGAAGAGATACAGGAAATGTTGGAACTAGGGGTAATCCAGGGGTCCAGCAGTCCCTGGGCCTCCCCCGTGGTGCTGGTACCAAAGAAAGATGGCAGCATCAGGCTCTGTGTGGACTACAAGAAATTAAATACTCACAAAGAGTCAGATACTTATCCCATGCCTAGAACAGATGAAGCTCTAGAGCACCTGGGTGGGGCTAAGCTTCTTACCACTATTGATCTTATCAAGGGTTACTGGCAGGTACCCTTGACTCCCAGTGCAAGAGAGAGGTCAGCCTTTGTGACTCCTTTTGGCTTGTATGAGTTAACAAATATGCCCTTTGGGATGAAAATGCCCCAGTGACTTTCCAGAGGCTAGTAGATCATACCCTAGCAGGAGTAGGAGATTTTGCCCTTGCTTACCTACATGATATTGCCATCTACAGCCATTCCTGGCAAGAGCATCTTCAGCATGTCAGGGAGGTGTTGGGCAGACTGTAGAGGGCAGGGTTGGCCATTAAGCCCAGCAAATGTCAGGTGGGTATGGCAGAGGTCTCCTACCTGGGACATAGAGTTGGGAGTAGTAAGATCAGGCCAGAACCTGCCAAAGTGTAAGCCATACTTGCATGGCCTGCCCCTGTTTCCAAAAAGCAGGTGAGGGCATTCTTTGGGACAGCAGGGTACAACAGAAAGTTTGTCCCCAATTATAGTACCATAGCTGCTCCCTTCACAGACCTGACAAGGAAAAATAAGCCAGATAAGGTAGTGTGAACCCCAGCATGTGAGCAGGCATTCCAGAAGCTTAACGGAGCTTTGGGAGGACCCCTTGTATTAGCCAGTCCAGATGACAGCAAATAATTTGTTGAGCAGGTGGATGCTTCAAACTATGGGGTGGGGGCTGTAATAAGCCAGGTTTCCTCAGAGGGAGAAGAGCACCCAGTGGTATCTATCAGTTGTAGGCTCCAACCCAGGGAGAAATGCTATGCAGCTGTAGAAAAGGAATGCCTAGCCATAGCGTGGGCACTGCAGAATCTTCAGCCTTATCTGCATGGAAGGAAATTCAGCAGTTACAGACCACAATCCCTTAACATGGCTACATTGAGCCAGCCAGCAAAATGCCAAGTTACTAAGGTGGAACCTAGGGTTGCAAGTATGTAACATGACAGTGCAGCACCTCAGTGGGGTTAGCAATGCCAATACAGATGGGTTCTCATGACAAGAAATGGGGTAAGGTATTCCCAGATAGTCTCTCACTTGAAAAACTAGCTTGAGTTTTCAGGGGGAAGAAATGTCATACTGCCAGCCCAGCTATCTGGAATTTTGTAAATAATTCTATGTCATTTGTGAATACTGATATGATTTATACAGAACTGTATGTTATATACTAAGCTTCAAGAATGTAACCATAGCATACCCTACTGGAACATAGAAGATTAACCTGAAAAACTTAAGAATAGTTGAGGTTAAGTTACTTTATAGCTGGGCCATTAACAAAATATGTTATCTCTCATTTTCGGTTTAATAGCGGACACAATGTCTAGAGCTAGAAGTTTTTTCTGTTGTCTTGAAAGAAAAGTAACCACTAGGTTTAAAATGTCAAGTGTTTTATTGTTTTACAACTTCCAAGATCTGGCAAACATCTGAGGGATATGTATTTTAATACAGAGAAGTTAAAATTATTATTATTAGTTTCTATTTTAGCCTGGGAACGGAAGTCAGATGATAAAAAGTGATGTCATCCAGGCTAACCCAGCAGTAAAATGTGACATTGATTTAAGAACTCTCAGAGAGAGAGAGAGACTGTGCATTTTGTACTTTGTCTTGGACCAAGCAAGAACATCTACTCATCATCATCATCATCTGTACTTGCCTGGCTGTAAGTAAGATTTAGGGTATAGTATTGCTTTTAGATATAGATAGGAATATAGTAAAGATTAGTTTGGATGTTTTCTGTATTTGTTTAAGACAGTCCTGCAATGTTGTTTTAAAATATTTCATGTGATTCTGAAGTCTGAAGTCACTGTGTTGAATACTGAGTATTGTCTTGTTCTTTTATTATTTATTATTAAATATATTTAAACCTATGTTTGTGGCTGATATTATATTTGTGAGACATATTTAAGCTCTTAGAGTACTGGCATATGTATTTGGTGACACTGTACAGTCTACTCCTAATAGCCTGGTGCTTGATCAAAACTACGATTTGGATTATTAGTAACATTACACAGTAGGATTGGACACCCTTTGTTAAGGGCCTTATACTGGCTGATAAAGAGTTGGCTAGTGGCAGCTGGAACTACCTTATAGTCAGGGTAGAAGGGGGCATAGCTAGTAAATCTGTGCCAGCCTTTCCCAAATGTGTGTGTGTGTGTGTGTGTGTGTGTGTGTGTGTGTGTGTGTGTGTGTGTGTGTGTGTGTGTGTGTGCGCGCGTGTGTGTGTGTGTGTTTGTATATAAATCAAATCTCAAAGTGTGTGTGTGTCAGCTACTTGGGGAGTAACACAAAGCACTGGATGCGTAGAGAGGGTGCCGGAGGTTTTGGCTTGGCCACTCAGCTGAGATCTCAACCCTATAGCTGTGCCAATGGGCAGTCTTATTTGGGATTTGGAGAAAGAAGGCAAAACCAGCCCCAGATTGACTGTGACCTCTGTGTGCTCTTAAGGGAAATTGTACTTTACTGTGTGTACTTATCATCCTCCCAATGTGTACATCCCCTAGCTGTTGCCAGTGGTGAAAATTGAGGCTCCCTGATTACTGGGCCACTGTAGGGGTGGGGGGGGTCACACAAGTTATAACCTTTAAGTATTGTACTGTTGCAATTATAATTGAAGCTAGTCAGGACCATGCTGGGAATTTCCTAGCTGTCCAGTTGACTGGATCCACCTACCTTGTATCCTTTAAATCAGGTAATATGTAATCCTTTCCATGAAAGAATGAATATAACTGTCTAGTGATATATCAGTTACAACTGTGCCAAAAGCCATGCAAGGGCTATGTATTGGCTAGTGGTAAGTCAAAGATAACTTATAGCATTTCATGGCAGTGAATTGAAAAGGGATACATATCACTGACTCCTATTCCAGTATTCACCGTATAATGACAAAATGTATAATTAGTTTATAACTTGATACAAGTATAGAGTAATTCATTAATTGTTGTTATAGTACAAGGAAGACTTGGGTGTCATATGAAGATAGGTCCACTGCCAATATTCATATAAACTAAAACTGTGTAGATGTTGCAGGTCATAAAACTAACACAAGCTCAGCCTGTGGTAGGAGGGTAAACACATATGTGGGAATCTTTGTTGAAAAGAAACTTGATCTCAGTGTATGAAGCTGGAGCTATATTATAGGAAGTAATGCATCTATTCAGAAAAGGAAAGCATTGTAGACTCAGGGCCCATAACCTGGACTTGGGGAGGTTCAATACAAAAACGTAAAGATAAGAGTTCGGTAGGGCGACTGCTGAAACAAAGGAAAAAGTATAATTTGCCCTCAAGAAAATACATCTGTTTAAAACTAATTCAAGCATGGAAAAAAAAACGCAGGTGACTAAGGTGCTTTCACTAATCTACCAATAAGTTGGTGGGGCTTCATCAGACAAGTAAAAAAACAGTGCAATGACATTAAGTGCATTTGTATGGTTAGCACTGGTAAATAATAAATGTGTGCACATTTCAAACTTTGATGTTAAGACCAAAAGAAAACAAAGCAACAAATTTAGCAGTATTAAACAATGAGTTTATGTAAATCACCATTAAATCTTTGTATAAATTTATTAAAATGTATGCTTATTAGAAATACTAATATTGACAAATCTATTGGAAATTAAACTGAGACAATGCTGTTTCAGAAGGTAGTGTTACATATACAGTGACTGCATCTAAACCAGTGAAGTGAATTTACCTAATATTTTCATCTTGGTCTCTCCCTTTTTAATTTTTCCGAATCTTTTGAGTTTCTAATACCATGACAGGAATGGACCACATTCCTAAGTCAAAGTATAATTAAAGTTCATGAAATTAGTATGGTTTCAGTCTATGATGTCAGCCAGAAATGCTCTTCACAGCACCTGCAATGTGCCCAGTAATGACTCCTACAATTTGTATGGAGTTACATGTATTGGTAACATATCTAAATATAATTGTAGATTCTTTTTTATAAGACCCATTGCTCCTACTGCTATTGGGACTGTCTGGGTACCTTTCTTCCACATTGTTCTCATTTTGGCCTGCAAATCCTGATATTTTATGACTTTGTTTCTCTGTATGCAAGGCACTGTAGTAACTGGATGTGGCGATTTCAGTGATCAATGCTACTTTTGTCTTCTTTTCATGGACCACTATACCTGCTTTTCTAGCATCTATCTTTTGAACTGTTGGTAATGAATGATCTCATGTGATGTAAACTTCATCATTTTCTATGATGCTTTGTGGCTCATGTTTCCAGTGTTTTTTAGCCACTTTGATACAATAATGTTTGCACAATCCCCAGTGCACCAATCTTGCCACATTATTATGCTTTTCAGTATACAGTCCTTCTGCCATTAGTATGTCACAACCAGCAATGAGGTGTGCGACTGTTTCCAATTCAGTTTTACAAAATTACATTTGTCTGTTTCTCCCACATGTTCAATGGACATTGTTAACCAATGTGTACACAGCCCACTATCTCGGGCCGCCAATATTAACCTTTCATCTCTTGGTTAGAATTCATCTCTCCTTAACCATTCCTGCATTCATTCCTGATCAACATGAGGTTCTTCCAGAAGTTTTTTATATTTATGCATTTTCCACATTTCTTGCCTTTTCATCTGGTCCTTCACCTTAAATTCTCTCTTGTTTTTTGTCACATTCAGTTGCTGGCTGATTTTTATCTACTTCTGGTTTGATTTCCATTCCTGATTGACACTGATATGCTTCTGCTAGATTAAGTAGAGAAGTCATCTTAGATTTATTCTCCTCATGTTTCAAAACTTTCACTACTTTTGGTTCTTGTGAGGTCAGCAGATATGTGTGGAGTCCCATGATTGTAGATCTATACATGTAATCACTTTCAAGGAGGCCCATTCCTCCTTCGGAATGGGGAATATATAATCTTGGAATCCACTGATTTTTATAAATCATTTGGTGAGTGTCACTTGTCTAGTCAGGATACAATAGACAAGCCTTAGTGGGTTTTGCTCAAGCAACTTTATTATGTACAAACACATCAGGATTGAGGCTTAATAACTTTAACTTAGATAAACTTATAAACAAACTAGCTGTTACACTCATACATCCTCAATCTCTGTCTGCACTCACAAAATGACGCTGAATCTAGGACATGCTGGCTATCTATATACACATTCAGTCATTGAAATGCTTCTTAAAGATACAGCACACATATTCCACTCTGCAGTGAGCATGAAGAATCCTGCTTGTTTTCCTATCTGATCTATCCAACACATTTTGGGTCCAGTCAGTCACTCCAAAACTGTAAGGTAGGATAGGAAGAGCAAATTGGTTTATAGCTTGGATTTTGTTTCTAGATGTCAATGCTATTTTCAGGACTAATTTAAGTCTTCTAAAGTATTCCTTACTAAGTTTTATTGCATTTGTTCATGTTTTATTGTTGATCCTTCATCAGGTCCTAAATATTTATACACTCTCTCTTACTCAAATTCTTTTATATCACATTCTTGTCCCAGACTGATGTTTTCCTGGTGCTGCAGTTTTCCTGCTTTAAAGGTTGCTTTTGCACATTTATCAAGACCAAATGACATTCTTATATCATCTGAAAAAAGTTTTGACAACCTGCAGTTGTGCTTTCAGTTCCTCATCTGATGAGCTATACAGTTTTAAATCATTGATGAAGAGAAGATGAGAAGTCTTTACACTTTGTTGTTTTCTAGGAGTCAAATTATAGCCATGGCCTAAGCTGTTAAGTAGACAGCTTAATGGGGTTAGGGCAAGGCAAAATAGCAGTGGTGACAGAGAGTCACCCTGGAATATCCCCCTTTGAATTTGTAACCCCAGGATAATAATTTGTCTTTTATCATGGCTTAATTGCAAATTGGTTTGCCACTGTTTCATGCAGAACTAGCCTTTTGTCAACTGGTGTCCTAGGCAAAAGGGCTCCACAGCACCCCCCCCCACACCAGCTGGTGCCCCCATCCTGTTCTATCTACACCATCCAGATTACCTTTAAAAGCACCCGTACTAGAATGGTGCTCTAGACGGCCAACTATCAAATGCTTTTTTGTAATCAATCCATGCCATACTTAGATTCTTCCCCTTTTTACAGTTCTCCACTATGACTTTATTTAACAACAAATGATCCTTGTTCCATATAACTTTCTTTTATCACCCTTTTGTTCTACTACCATTATTGAGTTTTCTTCTAAATAACTATAAACTCTGTTGGCATCAATTCCAATGTATAGTTTATATGCCATCAGAAGGCAAGTTATTGGTCTATAATTTTTAGGGTAGCTTGCAGGTTCATTTTTAAGTAGGAGCATTGTTTTCCTGTTGCTAGCCAGGTTGGTGTCTGTTCAGGGTGTGCATACAAATAGTTCTTACTCATGGCTAAATCTCTGCAAAGATGTTAATACTTTTAGCCAAAAGGTAGGTACTGAATCTGGGCCTGGGGTTTTCCAATTAGAGGCTTTTCTCAACTTTGTTTCAATCTCTCTGGCTGTTACTTCATCCCGTTTCATATCCTGTACCTTTAAACTTCTTATTCTTACTTTTACTTTTCTATCCATTTCGTATCTTTGTTATGTTCCACAGGATCTTCATAGATACTGCTGCAAAATGTATCTATTTCTTCTTTTTTTGGTGGTTTTCAATTCCTTTTACCTTGTTTACCAATTCTCTATAAAACTTTTTTGGGTCATCAATAAACTGCTTATTTTGTACTTTTCCTTTATATTTTTCTAGGTATCTTCTAAGTTCTTCTGGCTGTGCTGTGATTTTTAGTTTGTTATTTGCGATAGTGGATGATAGATCTTGATCTGTTCTAATACTGTGCATTGTTTTTATTATGTCTATCTTTCTTAGTATTTTTGGTGATCTGTTCCCTCTTCTGTATTCCTCTAACAGTAACACTTCTCTTAATTTGTTTATAGTTTTGTTTGATACTTCCATGATGGCATTCGATTTCTCCCCTTCCTTTCCCTCACTACCCTGTGTTCTTGTGGTAGAACTTTAATCAGTTGTTAATTTAGCTGCACAGTAATATATCCTGTTTACTTATGTTATATTGCATGGATCTCTGCGGACAGCCCTAATTACTGTGTTCATTTGTTTTATTAAATTTCTGTCTTTTTGAGTTTTATTAACATTCTGCAGTCTATTTCTTTCATTGATCTTAATATGTCTATGTCTATTAAATCAAGCAACTATTTTCTTAACTCATTTTCTTCTAAACTGAGGGCACATGTTTTGTTTTCCATTTCTTGCAGGCATTCTATAGAAAGTTCTATAACATCTTCATGTAGCACATTCTCTTCAATTTCATCCTGTGCCATCCATTGCTCTGTCACATGGGAGCTTACTGGCCTATCTTGTATGAATAACTCACTGGCCTATCACTCCTCAACATTCACTGCATCAAAGTTTCCACAGATTCCTGTTCCTTCCCTTGCTGTCCAGCTTCAAGTGAACGTTTATACTGGTTTCCTGTGAAAGGCTCTAAAATATCATTGTATGGCAGCTGACCAATTGCTTACCATTCCACTGGTTTGCCCTTAATCCATTGCTCTATTCCATTATGTTGCTTTCTGACTCCATAGCCTCCATTTGTATTCCTTTAACTTCTCCATCACTAATCTCCTTTTCTACTTTTCTTGTCTTCTTATTTTTTTGTATTGTAAAGTTTTCCATACCCGGATTACTTTGCCTGTATTTCTCTTCGAATATTTTTGGTGCTGCTCTTTTTGAATTGGTTAGTTTTGCTTTCTCCTTTGCATAAATATTACACCATATCTCAATCAAAATCATATATATCAAAACAAATATCAGAATCTCTTTTTCTTTCCCTTGTCCATATTTCTTCTTCAGATGTTTCAAGATCTTCCTGCTTCTCCTTACTTTGGGGACTCACTCTATCATGCTGTGATGTAACCTGTGTTAGACCATCTACACCAAATCCTTCACTCCCCAGGCACTCCATAACTTCAACTTCTATTTTTTAACTTCTGCTTTACTAATCTTTTCTGCATTCCCTCTTCGTTTTATATATATATATATATATATATATATATATATATATATATATATATATATATATATATTATTGTGAAATTTTCCATATCTGGATGCCTTTGTCTGTATTTCTCTTCCAACATCTTTGGGGCTGCCTTTTTATATTGATTAATTTGGCTTTCTCCTTTGCATAAATATTGAACCATATCAAATATCTCTTTCTTTCCATTGTCCATATTTCTTTTTTGTACATTTCAAAAATCTCTAGATTGTGCTGTTTATATTTTTGTACTTCCTCTGATGTTTTTTTCCCCAAACAGATCAAAGTTTCTTGATCTATACATTGTTTTTCACAAATCTGTTGTATTAATGAATTCAGATTTTTATTTGAAGCTTCTGACAATTTTTCTTTTGGAAGTATTTTTCTTTCCTCTAATTTCTCTCTTAATCATTTTGTATATCATGTGTCTGGAAATTCTGGGCTTTTTCCATAACAGTAACAATGCATAATTTCTTTCTTATCCTCAGTAGTCCACTCTATCATTTTTATGGCTCTTCCTTAACCTATCAGTTTTTGTGATTTTTGTGGATTGCTACTTCCTTCTACAACGGGGGGCATCCTCCCCCTTGGGCCTGGCCCTGCCCCTGCCCCATTGTAGGAATGTTTCCGTATTTTGTGGATTCTACACTGTCATCTTTTCCAGTCCTGGCACCAGTGTGCCTACCAGGATTGGCCATTTTTTTATCCTGGGTCTTGTGCACCCAGCAAGCTTTTTTAATTTTAATCTACTTCTGGCCATGATATATGCTATATAAAATGCAGTCTATATATATCAGTGTCGTCTTGGTGAGATTTTGTGAAAACAGGGTCCACATTGTGAAGGTACTCTCCAAGACCTGATGATGAATTCAATTTCAGCAATACTACCCCTTGTTTGCTGACTTATCATCTCTCCATTCAGACCCCCTGGTCCTGTAGTATTTAACCTATGTGAATATAATCCCAGTTAAAAATAGATTATGCGTGCAATGAAGGACTATGGAAAAAATGCATATGTTAATAAAAGCTATTACTGTCCATTTTTTTAAAGTTCAATCACAGATTTGATGGAGCAATTTTTTTCATTCCTGGATACCAATAAGCTTTTAGGCAAACTTGCTACTCTAGTTCCTTTTTCCCAAGTATAGCTTCTGCATTGTCTTCAAGTGAGTCAGTAATCACTTTCCCCACTCTAAGGAAAGTTCTGCAGCTTGGAACATGTCTAGCTATTGGGTTATTAAAATATTTTAGTTGTATGTCTGGTAAGTATTTAATTACTCTTATCTTTAGGTCACTGATAATTTTATCTAGCAAAATGCTCAACATGCTGTGCAGCTGGCACTGTAAACTACAAATGTGCTTTTGCACTCATCTTGCTCTTTGCTGCAATCTCCTTTTTTGAGATGGGACAATAAAAGCTAATATAATGTTTGGCTTGATCATAAGATGTAAGATTTAGCATTTGTGGCAATGTGTTGCTACCTGCAAACATTATGTATCCAAAAATCACAAAGAAAAATGTTATAAAGTCACAAGGAATGAGGATAGTATGTGTCTTAAGAAATAACATGGTTCCTATGCAGCCTGGACCAATGGCAAAATGACTTTTCTGAATAGATTCATCGCTTCCAATAATTTAGCTCTAGCTTCACACATTAAGATTAAGTTTCTTTGCAACAGAGATTCACAGTGTTAACTTCCTCATACCTACCCACCCAAGAATACTCCCAGTTTTTTGACAGCCTACCACATCCTGTACTTGTGTTTTACTGGAAAAGCTCATGCAGCCTCTGCCTTAAGAAAGGTTAGTTGATATATATATATATATATATATATATATATATATATATATATATATATATATATATATATATATAGATAGATATATATATATATATATATATATATATATATATATATACACACACACACACTTATTATTCACATTAACTTTGGCTTAAACTATTTAGTTTTGAGTACATTTTTCATATATCTTATATGAGTTTTAAAACAACTTTACATCAATGACTTTTTACTTGGTCTTGGTAGATTTTTAAGTTAATTGTTACTTATGACTACAGCTGAAGTTATCTAATGAGATGACTCCACCCAATCTACTAATTAACTATTTAAATGCATTAGACGTGCTTGTTCTGTTTGATTCTGATGAAGTCCTGGCTAGGACAAAAGTGCCTAACAACATTTTGGTGCTAAACCATTTTTTTAGATGCATTTATACATTTTGGAGGGGTTTTATTACTTGTTTTTAGTAAATGCTGATTTGTTTTCATTTTTTGGCTAGATTACTACTATTCTGGATGTTTGTCTCTCCTGGATCTGAAGTTTCTGACTCACACTGACTTTAGTTCTTAGTGTTTGTGTTGTGCGTGCTGCCACCTTTGTTGATTTTATTGGTTTTAAAAGGTTACTTTGTGTTTGCTTCTTATAATTTGTATAGCTCCATTGCTTTTTTCTATTTTGTATATTGTAGAGTATTTTCTTCACATCGTGTTTTAAATGCATTCTGCTTTCAGCTACATATTTAAACTAGGAAAGAGACCAGAACTGTATCTCTTGTAAGTCACACAGAAATTATTTTCCCCATCCTCTCACCCTGGTGCCGTTGTGTTTTTAAACTTAACTGTCTCTGTAGTTGCCCACCCCTTATGTTAATTTGACCACATATTTCCTTTCTTCTTTTCTTTCACTGGCTATTGTCGGTAAGCACAAAATTATCACTCCACTTCAGCTATTTAAATTTATTGGCCATCCCACTGTATTTCATAGAGCCAAAATAGTAAGTTTCCACCCCTTCCCTTCTATCTTGCTCTTTTAAAATTAGTGTATTCCCCCTTAGATTGCTAAAGCTTGAGGCATCCCTTCTTTCATATCTAATTGCTTAGTGAACACTACAACTCTTAGGATATTAACTAATATTTTCATTCTTATCTTTAAAATTTGCAACATCTAGTCCAAGATCCCCAATTATTGGAGAGTCTACAGTCTGCCTCTCAGTAGTTATGTTGGGATTAGTACTTCTCTATTGCTCCAGGTGACAGAATAAGCATAGGGGCATTATTTCCTGCAGACTGATGATCACCACAAAGCCTGCTAACTGTTTCATAGGTGCCAGCTTGGAATTTGTGCTTATACTTTGCTCCTGGTGAGAGAAGGAGCAGAAGCATTGATTCCTGATTGTGTCTGATTGGGCAGTGAGTGTATGTGTGGTACCTTCCTCATTGGTCTGGTTGCTATTCAAGGTGTCTACCAGGAAAAGGCTTCAGCAAGCCTACAGACCCTTGCATCATTTAGAGCAAGACTTTTGATCACTAAAGAGCCTGTGACCTGCTTCTCATCTTGGGATCTATGCTATGGTTTTGTTTCTGGTGAGAGAAGAAGCAAAGGGGCATTGTATCCCAGCAGAGTGAAGCGGTGGTGAGAGCAGCACTAGTAGTAGCCAGGCAGTAGCCAATCAGGTGAATTCCCCCTTTTCATCGTTCTTGACAAAAGTTAATAATTTCTTTTCAGTAAGTACTGCTTGATTAGCTGTTGTCTAACCTAACTTCAGAGTATCTCCCTAAATACTTTATTCTTAAATTATCAGTGTCTACTTTAGCAGTTTCCACTCAAGTTTTTGGCAGTGCCCTGTATAGACACAGGAACCTTCAGCTGACATTTTTCCTGTAAAAGCACTTTTGAAATTTCACTAATACCTAGTTGCACACAGAGCAATTAGTTTGCAGTGACAAGCACTGCCCCCAAAGTTGCAAACCAGATACTCCTGACATTGCTTCATATTTTCAATGCAGCCATCTAATCAATATAAAAGAGCCTGTTGCCATGGATATGAATTTTCCCACTTTTTCCATTTCCAGCTTAGTGGAGATGGGTATCCTGAGGCAATGTAGATATCGCCTCATATTTACTGAGAACCACCTAATTCTCAAACCAACTGATAAGGTAAGTAAGAGAAGAGATGTTTTTACACAATGTCACTGGAGGCAAAGCTCTGACATAAAAACACTCCTAATGTCAATCAGGTTGTCAGTACTACAAACACAGCACCTATCACACACAGTACAAAGCAGACACATAGACCCACATATGCTGAGGCAGTTAAATGTAACTTCCTAAACCCCACAGACCTTATAGATGAAGTACACATAACAAATACCCTTAACAGCCCTAAATGTACTCTTTCAAAACAACACCAATATCAGCACATACAGCCATATTTCATGGAGCCTCTACTTCTAAGCCCATAAAACAAGTCACCACACAATCCAACATTCTGGTCATTGGAGACTCCATTATAAGACACACTGATGTTCATCTCACCAGGCTGAGTATGGAGAAAGTCACAGTCGGTTGCTTATCAGGTGTTAGGATCCATCACATTATACGTGCACTCAGATCAATGGACCACAAGTACTAGTATGACTCAGTCATAGTCCATGTGGGTGTAAATGACCTGAGATGTACCTCCCTAGAGCACATGAAGAGAGAGACATTATGGAGCTCTCAGAATATGCATCCCAGGCTAGTATGAGCCTAGCATTGAGCAGCATTTTTCCTTCTCCAAGGATGATGCCACAATATGGACAGAAGATGATTGACTTTAATAATTGGCTTAATTTCTGGTGTCATTCTAAGGGGGTGAAATATTTGTCAGCATGGGATGAGATGGTCAACAGACTATGCTGCTTTGCCAGGGATGGTCTGTTACTCAATGCTAGGCTTTCAAATATTAGCTAAAATATCATCCTCCTTCATAGTGCCTTTTTAAGCAATGCCAAACTGAAAGTGCTTCTGACATAGCAAATCAAAATAAAGGAAATCTAAAGGTGTTACTGCTCAATACTAGGAGACTAAACAAAAAAACTCCACTCCCTACAAGCTCTCCTCACCCTAGAATATGCTGATGTCTGTGTGGTCACTGAGACATGGTTTAGAGCTATGAAGAGCAAACAGGCAGTACAAGGTTGTAATGCCTTCAACACATTTAGACTAACTACTACACAGATGGAAACTAAAGGTCAAGGTGTCTCAATTTACGTCAAAAATAAATATACCTCAAGGCTGGTCAAATAGGACAATGCACTTGAGCTTCTCCATCTTCAAATTATCAAAGGCAAACTCTCATACCACTTCATTGCAAGGTACATATCCCCTCTATGAACCAGGAAACCCATACCATGTATTTAAACCTATTGGAAACACTCACCATCCAACACAAAACCATATTTAGGGGTGACTTTAATTACCCCACTATTAACTGGGAATAATAAACAACACCAAACATGCAGGCACAGAGATTCCTGGATTTTGTAAAGACAATCCCCCCCTGGACCAGACTGTCATTACATGAACCAGGGGTGCAAACATACTAGATGTGATCTTAACTAATATGGGAGAGTGTGGTGCATCTCTTAGTGTAATGTCTTCTCTGGTAAGGTCAGACCACAAAACATTCTCCTTTGAAGTAAAAATAAAACTAGGAAACCCAGCTAATCTTGGAATGTTGAGAAACTGCTCTTAAGACTAGTTTCCCACCATTAAGTGATAACCTGGCAAATTTTCAAGCCTCCATAAACCCTGAGGAACACTGTTGCCTACGCAGAACTGTTCATAGAAACCCTAAACATATGTGTTAATAGCTGCACAGAGGCAGCTGTACCCAGCAGGAATAAGTACATATCTAACTCAAAAAACAATACACCCTGGTAGAAACACAATATCAATAGGCTGTATAACAGAAGGAAGACAACCATGGTAAAAACTAGGAGGTGTAGCACCTGGCAGTATAAAAGCACTTTCATCAAACTATTTTTATACTCATGTTTCATAACTGGATGTATATATATGTATTACTTATTATTATATACCTATAAAACATATGATTTATCCAGGGGGATGTATCATTACATTCTTACCAGGTAAAGCAAGCACAAAAAATAACAGGAAAAAAAAACAGCTCAATGATAAACAGGGAAATGCAAGCAAAATTTATTATTAAAACACAGCAAGCCTACAAGCATTTTCCAAAATGCTTTTTCAACTTGTCTAGCAAAGAGCAATGCCATATCATTTAAATACTAAACACGTAATCAAATAAGAGTTCTCATTGGTTACAAACTTAATAACTAATATGTATTAATTAAAACCATTTAAAAAACTGTTTAAAATCCATTAAAAGCACTTCAATGTCAAACAAGCATCTAATTAACATTCAAAATAATTTATAATACTTAATTTCAAACTTCATTATATTATTTAAAGTGCTTCATTTTTAACACAGGCTTCAAACTATTCATACTATTTAATCTAGGACTTCTGTCAGCTATCAGTATATTAATCCACTTATATAATAGTATAGGAGAATTAAATAATTACCTATATGATAAACTATAATTTAGTTATAAAAGATCTATGAATCTGAAATGAACGTGGTGCTATAGGGAAATTAATATAATTAAAAATGTAAGGTTTAGTCAGAGAAAAGGTACATTAACCTTTAAGGGTTGCATGTTTTGTAGGTATATAAATAGAAGTACGTACTAAATATATTCATCCAGTTACAAAATGTGACTATAAAAATAGTGTATATTCAAATTGTAATTCTATGAATATAATATATGTTTCTACTTGTATGGTCTATTCAGCTTTCCATGTAGATAAAACAAATGGAAAGCTTAAGGAATGGACAGGTGACCATTTGTCACAAATAAGGACATTTAGCAGCAATGTACTTTACAAGCACGTAAGTGAGTCTGATGAAATGCATTTTTAAGCTTATAGTACTTCAAAATGTGTTCATGAATTGAGGGGTAGAGATATAATTTCAAAAGCTGAACATATAGAATTTAAATGGGTGCATATGTTGAAAACTGATAGAAGTGCTGGATTAAATGGCACGAACAGTTTGAAGCCTACGTTAAAATAAAGTACTTTAAATAATTTATCAAATTTTGAGATGAAGGATTTTAATAATATTTTCAATGTTAATTAGATGCTTGTTTGACACTGAAGTACTTTTAATGGATTTTAAAGTATTTTTAAATTGTTTTAATTAATACATATCAGTAATAATGTTTGTAAGCATAATTCTTAACTGATCATGTGTTTAGTATTTAAATGATATGATATTGCTCTTTGCTAGACAACTTGAAAAAGCTTGAAGACTTGTGTTTTAATAATAAATTTTTTCTTGTATTTCTCCATGTTTCTTTGAGCCATTTTTCCTGTTTACATTTAACACAATACCTCACTCAGGCATTGCTCACAAACTCAAGAGGTTAGCTATGAACCCTTATGTCACCCAGTGGATAGACAGATACTCACAACGAGGACAAAGGCAGTTAGAATTGGGAACTTCACCTCTACAAAGAATCAAAATACAAGTGGAGCCCCTCAAGGCTCAGTCCTCTGGCTGACTACATTTGCAGATGAATGCAAATTAGGAGTAGTCATAGAATACACCACCAACACTAATGTTCTCCAGGAAAGACTGACACAGACAAATAGCTTGTATCAATGTCATGGACTAAAACTAAAAGCCAAAAAAATGCATAATAGTATTCTTTGAGAAGTCATCTACTCCTGGTAACTATCATATTGACAACACACCCGTAACAGTCAACCTAACAGTCAGGGACTTGAGACACACATAGACTAAGTAATCTAGCCTTTGACCATCATGTGTCAACAGTAGTAAGGAAATCATTTTACACTGTGCAACTTATAAGCAAAGGTAAGGCATCTAGTTCCAAGGGCATCATTGTTCCACTATGTTCAGCATTCATCATACCTATTATTGAGTGCAATGCCCCCTTTGGTATGTGCCTAACTAGGTACATCCAACAACTGGAATTTCCACAGCGATTCATCACTAAAATAATACAGGGCATAAGTAACATGTTCTATGCAGACTGCCTCAAGGCCTTATCCTACAGGCAGTTGAGGGGAAATCTATGCCTGGCATTCAAGGCATTGTCAGACCCCACCCTGATGGACTTCCTGTATATCCACAAAACAAACAGCACCAGAATTATCCATTCTAATGACTTAAACCTTACCTCTGATATAAACTTAGCCTGCAGGGAGATACAGGTATGTATCGCAGAGACTACTCCATCTGTGAAAGAGGCTCCTCGTCCATATAAAGCACAGTAACTCCTTAACACAATTCAAGTGTAGCTTGGACAATTGGGCAGGGAACAAGAAATTCCTCCCTCAGTTGGCACCTATGTCTCTAATGGACAAAGGCAGATGGTAAACGGTTCATCTTCCAGGACCCTGCTTGTAAATGTTTCATCTCCCAAGCCCCTGCTTACACTTGTCAAGGGTACCAGAATTTGGAAGAGAATGGGAGTGCATGACTAGGCTTAAAAAAGGCCCCTAGTGTTTGTTAGCCTAGCACACACCTATGAACTTATGTATGAAAATTGGCAGTGGACCTATCTTCATATGATGCCTAATTCTTCCTAGTACTATAAAACAAGCTATGGATCAATCTATACTTGCCTCAGTAATAGAGTTCATATTTTGTTATTATACAGAGTACTCTGGAATAGAAGTAAGTCATATTTAACCTTGTTTAGTTCACTGTCATGGAATGCTGTAAAGTTATCTTAGATGTAGCACATTCAGAGCCCTTGCATGGTTCTTGGCACACTACTTGAAATGATATATCACTAGATAGTTATACTCATTCTTTTATGGAAAAGATGGCACATTATCTGACTTAAAGGATACAAGGCAGGTGAGTCCAGTCACTTGGACAGCTAGACAATTCCCAGCAGATCCTGTCTAGCTACAATTATGATTACAACAACATAATGCTTACAAGTTATAACTTGTCAAGGTTGTCATATATTTGTTAGTACTTGTTGTTCATTTGAATATGGCCATCAACATCCAATTATTGCATCACAGATAAGTTGATGTACTAATGGATGTGCATAGCCAGTGACAATACTTTTATAAAGTGTATGTATCAAGTTGGCATTAGCTACATAAACTGGCAATAGAATATATAAACTATAACCTATTAGTTACCAACAGGACAAGATATGCAGAACAGGAATGAAAGATGATAGTTATCATACTTGGCCAAACATCCTGTGGCATCAATTTATGATCCCAGTTCGAGTGAACTGAAAAGGAACTATGTGGTAAAGAGTGTGAATTAAATAGACACTGTCATCTGTGCTAGCATGTCTGGCTGAAGATTTGTACATAGTTTCAGATTAACCAGTCTATTAGATGCCAGCATGACTACCTATGATATTATAAATAAGTTCTTACATGTTGATTAATTCTCTGTTTGTACAGGATGTTTAGAGAATTGAACAGTTTTCTTTTACATTTGTAACTGTCTAGCATACTTGGATGACATTGCTATTTACAGCTATTCCTTGCAACAGTACCTTCAACATGTTAGAGAGGTCTTGGGTAAATTTATTAAAAAGGGCAGGATTAACCATTAAACCCAGTAAGTGTCAGGTGGGTAAGGCAGAGGCCACTTACTTAGTACACAGAGTGGGGAGTGGTAAGATTAGGCCAGGATCTGTCAAAGTGGAAGCTATTCAAGAGTGGCTGGTTCCTGTTACTAAAAAACAAGTGAGAGTATTTCTAGGAACAGCGGGGTACTATAGAAAATTTGTGCCCAATTATAGTACAATAGTTGCACCATTTACTGACCTAACTAGGAAAATAAACTGGATAAGGTAGTGTGGACCACAGATTGTGAGCAGGCATTCCAAAAACTTAAAGAGATTTTGGGATGATCCCCTGTGTTAACCAGCCCAGATTATAGCAAGGAATTTGTTGTTCTAGTTGATGCTTCAAATTATGGGGTGAGGAATGTACTTAGCCAAGTTTCCTCAGAAGGAGAAGAACCCTGCAGTGGTATAACTTAGCCATAGACTTCAACCTAGGGAAGAATGTAATGCAGCTGTGGAGAAAGACTGTCTAGCCATAGTATGGGCATTGCAGAAGCTGCAGCCCTATCTTTATGGAAGAACATTCACTCTCCTCACAGATCATAACCCTTTGACATGGCTAAATAGAGTCAGCAAGCAAAATGCCAAGTTACTGAGGTGGAGTCTAGGGATGCAAGCAGGACCAGCCTTAGCTGAAATGGCACCCTAGGCAAAGTAGTGCTCTGGTACCCCTTAAGCCCCACCCATGCCATTCTCATGACACACACCCTATTTGAGCCACACCCACAGATAGGTCATTCCCCGTGAAAGCTACTCCAGTTATTTCCTTCAATTTTTTAAATGCATGAAAATCAGTTTCTACTATAACAGGTTTTGCATTACCAAGCATTTATATTCTTAAAAGTTTCTACTGTAACAGGTTTTGCATTACCAAGCATTTTCTGAAAATTATGAAGTCCAAAATTAATACCGAATTTCATCTGACAAGTAATAAGATCCAAAATCAGAGCCAGCTAAGCTAGACATACAGACACACACACACACACACACACACACACACACACACACACACACACACACACACACACACACACACACGCAGTTACTTTATGACAAAATGTAGCCCCAGCAGGTGCCCAAAGCTGTACCATCAGCTGGCAGGTACCATTCATCCAAGTAGCTGAGTTTTTGTCCTTTTGATTTGTTTATGTCTTTTGGCTTTTCCCGGTTAGGGGTCGCCACAGCGGAACTCCGGTCCACTAATGATTGGCAGTAGATTTTTTACGTGCTGGCTTGCTGGGCTTAACGCACAACCTTAAATGAAGGAATGCCCATTCACGCATGTCGCCACAAAGAAGACGCTCTAACTGAGAATCGAACGGGCAACTTCTAACTGTGAGGCGACAATGCTACCGCAGCACCACTTGTCCTTTTGATTACAGGACATTTATTCAAGAATGTTTTGATGGTTACATTTCACAGCCCCCTGTCTTGAACATAACCTTTGGTCTGTCTGTGTCAGGACTGGAATGGCAAAAAAAAAAAAACAAAAGGAGACCTCTTGACATTTTTTTACTCACTTTGAATGCTATTTTCTTTAAATTAATCACTCGTTTTTCAACAAAATTCTGTTATGCTTTTATCTATCAGCTTATGCTTCTTGATTGTATTGTCATCATTCTTCATTAAATGTAATTTACCACCTTTTTCTAAAGGTTCCCAGTTTTAAGAGGGATTAAGAGAGACAGAGCAAATTTTTGAGTCAAAATAAGATACAGTTGAGAGAGAGATAAATTGCAACAACCACAGATTTGCAAGGAACACTGTCATGATCACATCACCCATTTATAACTAAACTCAGTGACAAGACAAATAAAACACATTCACAGACAATAGTTGAACAAGACACAGGTATGTTCACTTAACACAAGAGAAGTAAACACTTACTCCAGATGCTGTCATCTCTGCAACCTTTGTACTACCACAACAAGTGCACAGGACTGCACAGTTTTTGCTATCCTTACCATTCTATACTGCTTTTTAAATCCAAAAGTATCACCAACAGAAACTAACCCTACACACAGTTGTACCACATGTCACAGAAGACACACCTGAACCCCTACATCAAGTAGGGGGAAACACAAACACTTGTTCTATACCTGGTCTGTATTACAACCAAAATGGTCTGACTCCGGAAGCAGTCTAACTTAATTGGCTGCTTTCGATTCACATTACATTAGCTTGCAGGGAGTAATCGCAACACTTTTTTAGTGAAAATAGACTCATATTTAGTACACGGTGCAACTTAGAAAATGAATGCATCAAACCCTAGCCAAATGACTACTGTAAATAAACACAAGCTCAAAAGATCCCAAGGACAGATTCCAAAATGAAGCCAAGACAGTGCAGAGAGGCTAAAAAAACTTTTAGTAAATCACTGTTAATCAAACAATGAAAACAATAAAACTGATAAGCACTTTCATCCAATATAACTTGGAATTTCATCAGATAGTCTCAACTGAATATACCAATTAAATAGTTTAAACAAACCGCCACTCCATTCTGACTCCATCCATCTGCTTTTTGTTTATACTCCCCATCGTATGTCATACACCTGTAAGAAATATCTAAAAAAAATAAAAATAAGTGTATAAACTTAAACATTGTCAGAATGCTAAAATTAATTTAAAAAACAATTATTACAAGCCACCTCAGCCTACACAAAGTTGCTTACATGTTTAATGTTTTAAGTAAATATCACTTTTAATTGCTGTATTTCTTCAAAACAGAAACATTCTCACTCCTCTTATCAAAATAGAATGTTTTACCACTTATGAAATTATTGCAAACCTGGATTACTATTTGCTAAGATGGATGCAAGTGCAGTCATGCCTCTAAATATCTTGCTCAAGAATTCTGGGCAAATGCTCCAAATCAGGGACAGTTTTAAATACTGTTCTAATTTACACAGAATTAATAGCACAACAGATTTTTAATCAACATATTTTCTAACATTTTTTTTTTTTATTTTAACATTTGTTTACCGGGAAAGTCCGACTTGGAACAAAGCCAGTTTTCAGTGGAGGCCCAGGAAGAAATGCTCCAGATACATGTCTTTGTAATGTGAGAGGAAACTGGAGTACCCAGAGAAAACCCACACAAATGCAGGGAGGACATGCAGACTCCACACAGAAGGCGCTCCAGCCAAGAATCGAACCGGAGAATCTCTTGCTGTGAGGTGCCAATGCTACTGCTGCAAAACTGTGTCGTCCAACGCCCTCTGTTGGAATTATGAAACTGTAATGCCTGTCATTTTCAACTGTTTTAATTTTGTGAACGTCAGGGAAAAAATAATACAAGGCAAAATCCCAGCTGAATCTATCAAATACTTTCTCTACATCGCGACACAACAAAATTAGGAGCATTTTTTTACATTCTGCATTATCTCCGTTCTGATAATTTTGTCAAATGTCTGCCTCCCATCTACAAAATCACATTGCTCTATATCTGTCAATTTTGGCAACACCTTTGGCATTCGCATAGCTAGTATAGACCTAAACACTTTGTAATTATAGCTGAAAACTGAAATGTATCTATATGAAGCTGGATCATTACTGTTTCTCTGCATAAACTCTGCTTGTCATTTTAAGAAAGCTTTTAAAATATTACCTTTCCTAGACAAAAGAAAATCAGGTCACCATTACCCATTATAATAATCCAGGTGAGAGGGGAATTTGCAGGTAAATGGAGTACAGCAAGGTCAGTTTCAAACGCGACCACAGTCTATAAACTAAACTAGGAATAAAGAAATGCAGATACAATTCTCATTGGGGCAAATTTTGATATAGAACGTGTATGAGTTACAAATGTTCTTTCATTCACCTTCCTGATTGTATTAAATTATAATATATAATAATTAAATTATATCCTTTGTATAATACAGTACCACTTGTTAGAGTGTGTTTTAAATTTATAGTTTTGAACATTTTCCCAGTAAGCAATGAAACAAAACATATGAACCAATGACAAAACTGCCCAATTCAGAACATTTCAAACATAAAGGCCACTCAGACTTCTGTCATTACAATCCACCAATATCAGTCAATATGCACAATCTCTGCAGAAGTAAAAATCATCCGAATAATTCCACATTAAACAGATCTATAACTAATGAAAAGGTTGCTGCTAGCAAACAACTTTATATTTCAGTGCTTCATCTACAAATTCAGTGTCTGCTGCCCTTGAAGAATAAATTGCATATGTTACATTAAAAATGGTAAACTGGTAATATTGCAACAGGGAATTGATGGCAAACTGAAAACAGGTTCATAGTTACTAGGCATCTCATCCAAAGGAGGACATACTCAGAAATGCAGCACCCACACCCTTAAAATACAACACAGTATCAGCAATCCATCTACATGCTGTGGAAGCAGAACCCAAAATCTTCTGCATCAAAACACAAATATGCTATCTGTTGTGCTACTAACACTGCTTTAAAGCTCTATACTACACTAGAGATGCAATTTACTAAACAAACAGCTGAGCATTGTAAACAGGCAGCAGGAGCAGTAAACTTATCTTCCCTTGAAGTTCCCAATTCCTTGAAAAAGTACTTGAAACTAAATTCCTTGAAAACTGCACCATGAACTCAGTTCCTTGAAAAATGCAGCTTCGTAGTTGGGGTAGACAATTCAGACTGTTTCTTATAGCTAAGGTACAGGATTTGACATTTGAGCCTAAGCAAATTACTAATCATCTGCTAACCCTAACTAGGGCATTTTACTCTCTCTCTCTCTCTCTCTCTCTCTCTCTCTCACACACACACACACACACACACACACACACACACACACACACACACACCTCAACCTCTTAGTGCAAGAAATCTGGACAAAGCCTAAAGTAAATAGGGGCATATTATAAATATTGCTCTCAGGAACTTAGAAAATTGCTAGAATAGCAGGATTTGTGTTAGTATGCATTTTTCTAAAGGATATAAAGTCAAACTCAAATGTCTGTCATTATTTAGCAACTTAAATGCTTTTTATGAGGAACAGACAAAAATATGGGACAAAAATATGGACATTCTGCAAAAAAAATGGTCAGTTGAGGGGTATAAATGTTTACAATAATAAATAATCTCAGTCTTATTTCTGTCTCATTTTCAGTTTCCCTTCTTAAAATACTATCTTTAGTTTAAGACAAAAAATAAGGTGGGGTTAGATAGGCGAGTATGCTTGTATATGTGTGTGTGTGTGATCAGTAAAGGAACAGCTATACATTCCAAAATGGCATGCAGGACATATGTAAAATCACAGACTTATTCAGTAAACCAAAAAACAAATTTCATTCAAAGTACTGAGAGTCATACCTAACATGAAGGCTGCTTTAGAATCTATAAGACAGGCAGAATTGTAAATGCTAATAAAATTAAACTGGATATGGTGGAAGTTAAGTACTTAGGGTACCTAATAGGAAGAGGGATAGTAAGACCACAGCTAGAAAAGGTAAAAACCATAAATACTGGCCTGTCGATCTACAAAGAGAGAAAGGCGAAGGCATTCCTTGGACTAGATGAGTATTGCAGAACACTTACATCTACTTTTGCAAAATGCCCTTTGATAGATCTCACAAAGGGAAAAACTCCTGTCAGAGTGCAATGGTCTCTTGAGGCAGATACAACATTTAATGAACTGAAAAGACTCCCTTGTGATAATTAAGTAAGGTTGGCAGTTAGCTCAAAGGGCTAAAGCTCTGAGCTGTTAATAAGCTGCTTTCTATGCTCAGTGTGCAGGGTTAATTCCTTCCACCTTCATTTACTTAATGTGTTATATTGAGCAAGCCACTTGGAGTGGCCACGGTGGTGCAGCAGTTAGCGTTGCCACCTCACGTTTGATCCTTGGCTGGGGTGCCTTCTGTGTGGAGTCTGCATGTCCTCCCTGTGGTCGCATGGGTTTCCTCCGGGTGCTCTGGTTTCCTCCCACATCCCAAAAACATGCTGTAGGTGGATTGGACACTCTAAATTGGCCTTAAGTGTGTGTGTGTGTGTGTGTGTGTGTGTGTGTGTGTGTGTGTGTGTGTGTGTGTGTGTGTGTGTGCCTTCTGTGGAAGGTTGGGCTGGCAACTCGACACCGTAAAACTCCACTGCCAATCATGAGTGGACAGGTGATCTGCTGTGGCGACCCCTAACTGGGAAAAAGCCGGAAGAAGATTGATCAAACCACTTAACTCGACAGTGCCCCCCGGTCAATCATAAAATAAGGCAGTTGTGTTCAGTGGACTTACCCATGAACAAAAAGATAATGTAAGTAACATTTATACTTGCCAACCACATTATATTAGCAAATCATTGAAGTTTTAAAGACTAAATGGTCATAAGAATACAAAATGCAGCAAATGGCATGACAGTATATGAGAAATACACTTAAAATAGATATTTTATCTAAAAATAATGATGGTGCCCGGGATAAATAACATATTCTATTTCAAACCTTAAAAAGGAAAACTAGCTGTACAGGAGCAATATTGTCATAAAATTATTAAAGTAGACTGTTGTCATACATTCTAATGTAAGATCTGTGTTAAAGATTACTTTGCAAGAATTAATACAAAATTACTAAAGAATATAAGTGTTTTAGAGCCTTGTAAACATGTAAACAATACCATAGTACCATCTGGTGTACAAAATGTATGCAGAACAAAGCAACCATACATTTCCATCAAAAAAAAAAAAAAGATGACTTACAGATAGTCATTGAAGTATAGCATAAATAGAACCCCAATATTTGTTATACATAATCTTTTCTTCTTTTCATTTTCAAATTATGATGCTACCCAGCCTAGTCAGAATGGTTTAATTTGACTTTATTAGTCCAAATAAAAGTAAATAGTGCTTTACGAACTATTCTTATAAAGGAAACTACAGTCACTTTTGCATCGTATCATGTGCAATGGTTATGACTACAAGATGGCTGTCTCAGATCCCATATAGAATGCACTGCAGATGCAAACTTCCTTGGTAACCACTCACTCGACTGCACAGTTAATGAGATATCTGATCTGTTAAGTTTTAGAAATATTAACCAATGTTTAAATTTTGGCTTTAGACATTACATGAAGTTCAGAGATCTGAAGAGAAACAGCTCCATGGTTTGGTGATTGAAGCTAACAATTTCCAACTACCTTTGTCTGGATCTTCAAATGAAGCAAGTTGTTGACCAACAGTGATATCATTACAAAAACTAAACCTACAAGAATTGAAGACCACATTGCAAAAGATGTTCATTTCTGAAAGGGTGCCAGTATTCATCAATCATTTGATTGATTTTAAATGTATTGACAATGTAAGCAGTAACTAACCTAATCTGGTCTCTATCAAATCTGTCATTAGGGTGTGTCTGATAAATCAACAAATCACTTCTGGTTCTGATAACTTTATCAGTCAGGGCAGCCTATGCAGTCTTATCTTTATAGCCTCTATGCTTATCGTAGTACTTCAAGTTAATATCGCCTCCTTTGAAATCATCATAGTCACTGCAATCCTTCTCACACATACACACACACACACACACACACACTCTTACCGCTCACTTGTCCATTCGTGGTCCGCATGCAGTCCAAGTGTCTTCTGCAATTCAAATTCCGCTCATGGAAAGGAAAGTTGTAAACAATTGGTCACACAGGCACAACAGGTGTTTGTGACCTGTTTTCTTCTTCTGTTTCTGAGGCAAAATAAACTGTTGAAGTCACCATAAATAAACATGAATCCTTGCTGAAATATCCAATCTTTTATTCGACCATAAAAACAAACAAAGGATGAGCGCTTTCACGTGCCACCTGCACGCTTCTTCAGATCTAAAAATATAAATTCACAGAGACTTTTTATAGCTAAATCAATTATCTAAAATCAATTAATGAAACAATTAGAGTATAACAATCCTTAGCCTACTGCACTGAACAGCCTTAAAGTGCTGGTGCACATTTATCAAAATGACATTATAAGCAGTTTGTTTTATATGCAATGACTAAAACATATTGTCATGATCACATAACAAAAATAAAAAATATATAAAATAAAAAATATAAATATATACTTATATAAAGAATATGTATATATATGTAAGAGTAATTTGCATATATAAACAACATTATATATAGATTTATAAATTAAAGCAATTCATCAATGACTATTGTGCAACATCTAATATAAAACCAAGTCAAATTGTTATGCTATAGCATTTAAACCTGGTATAAAATATCCTAATATAATTAAACAATGTCAAATTAATCTAAAAATCAAGAGTGACTACTATCAAAATATTTTAAATAAAACATGAAATAAACTCAAACACAAGCGTAAAAATGAAAAATAAACATTATATGCTTTAAAACATGTCAAATGAAACAATGCATGTGCAGATTTATAAGTATGCTAGAAAATATATATCTTAAGCCAAAATGCTAAGCAAAGGAGGCAGAACACTATACATAAAGCTATATAAACTAGACATAATGGAATACATAATATATGTTATATGATTACCAGAATTATATTCTATCTATGGGCACTATCTTCTAATAGTGGTTTTAAAGAAACATAATGATTCAAGCCTGGTGGTAGATGTGCCCCTGTCTTAAATATCCATTCAAGTTCCAATCTGGCTAAATAATTCAAATTATCACCCATTCTCTAACTCGATGTGACAACCTGTAACGCCCTGAATTTAAAACTGTGATCAGTGCATACATTAACATGTCTCGCTAGGGCGTTCAACTCATTCTTCTTTCTAATGTCACAAATATGATTATATATCCTTTCTTTAAATTTTCTTTTTGTTAGCCCTACGTAGAACGCATCACATTGTAAACAAGTTGCCAAATATATCAAATTCATTGTGTTGCAATTTGCAAAGAATCTGGGTTCAAATTTAAAGAAGCCAGAAGGGTGTCGAAATATTTGTGTTCCTGTGATATATTGGCACATATTACATTTCCCACAGGGAAAACTCCCTTTATATGATGGATATATCGGGAGGTCATGTCTGATCTTATTATTGTCACGACTAAAGATTAATTTGAGATTATCACAGTTTTTGAATGTAAAACAGGGTCTATCACCCACTATGCTTCTGATTGAATCATCCATAGTCAATACATTCCAATGCCTGCCAACAATTTTCTTAATCTCTGTGGTATCATTAGTATACTTCATCATGTACCTCAATTTATTATTACCACAAGCTCCATGTTGTGTAAAGCATGAGGTATGCTGAGGATGTGTCTGATAAATCAACAAATCACTTCTGGTTCTGATAACTTTATCAGTCAGGGCAGCCTATGCAGTCTTATCTTTATAGCCTCTATGCTTATCGCAGTACTTCAAGTTAATATCGCCTCTTTTGAAATCATCATAGTCACTGCAATCCTTCTCACACACACACACACACACACACACACACACACACACACACACACACACTCTTACTGCTCACTTGTCCATTCGTGGTCCGCATGCAGTCCAAGTGTCTTCTGCAATTCAAATTCCGCTCATGGAAAGGAAAGTTGTAAACAATTGGTCACACAGGCACAACAGGTGTTTGTGACCTGTTTTCTTCTTCTGTTTCTGTGCAACCAGCCATAAAGGGCTTTCTTAAAAAAGAACACCCTTTAAAAAATGTATTTATTTTTTTTTTAATTAAAAGGAAATCAATCTCCCGGCCACGACAGGCAGTTTCCGTTTTCTGGACAGCGTCCCGATGACAAGAGCACAAATTTTTACAGACTGTCAGACTGAAAAAAAAAATTCATTAAAATAAATAAATAAATGAAAATTGTGCCCTTTATAAGGTTAGACTGTACAGCACCCTAGGCAGTCACCTAGTTTGCCCATGCCTAAGGCTGGATGGGGTTGCAAGCATATAACATGACAATATAACACCACAGTGGGGTTAATAATGCCAATGCAGATGGATTGTCTAGGAGAGAAGTGGGTTGATATACTCCCAGACAGACCCATTTTTCTCAAGTGTCATTTTTCAAGGGTCACTTGAAAATCATGCTTGAATCATGGGAGGGGGGTGTGAAGAAATTAGACACTATCATCTGTGCTAGCATGTCTGGCTGAAGTTTTGTGCATAATTTCAGATTAACATGTGTATTACATGCCAGCATGACTTGCTATGATATTGTAAATAAGTTCTTACATGTTGATTAATACTCTGCTTGTATAGGATGTTTAAAGAACTGAACAGTGTTCTTTTAGATTTCTAAATGCGCAAGTTTATGCAGGAGACTGTAAATGTAGACTGTCTCAGATTCACCTGATCTACAGATGATGCCATCAGAATGCTTCCAGTTGCTCTGTGTTGACTTTCAAAGAATGAAATGAAAAAAGAACTGGAACTGTTAAGAGAGTCAACCTGGTTTATAAAAGAGCCTGCTGAAGACAGTTTAAGTAGTAGTTGAGTTGAGTTGTTCAACTGAGGTTTGAGTTCTCAGTTCACAGTTGTGTTATTGTACTAAGCAGTGGAATAGTTGATGCCCAAAGGACTCACCAAGAACTGTAAGCCTGTCTTTGCTCTCTTGTAATATTAGGGACAGTGTTCTTCATTTAGATAGAAAATTATAGTTAATTAGAGTTTTTCTGAATGTTGGATTTCTATTCTTTGGTATTAATTTAATTTTCCTGTTGACTGAATTATGTTTGTTTATTGAAATTACTGTTTTATATGTTTAATAATTTTGGTCATTATTAAATATTTTTATTATCTTACATTGCAGCTTGTCAATTAGTGTATTCTTTAGTGATTTGAGTGTGCTTAAAACCTGCTTTGAAAATTCCCAGGCCATTCCGAGAGCCTTGCTGTTTTAGGTCATTTGCTACCATTTGTTTTGATATCTAATTTTAATAATTGGACACCCCTTTGAAAGGGCATATAAATGCTCTGTTTGGTGGCAGCATTTTACCATATCATCTGGGGGAAGGAGCACAGAAGGAAATATATGTCAGGCTGTCCCAGAAGTGTTTGGATGTGTGAGATTCAGTTTATTTAAGTGTGAGTGTATCAGAGGTCTTAAACTGGGACACATTGCTCTGGAGTGCTTAATAAGGAGTTACATTAGGGGTGGACAGAAGTATACAGTCCAGTCCCAGGTTATAGACCATGTTCCTGGCCTGCTCTTAGGGGAAAATTGTGAAATATTACTCACGTTTAAGTGATGGTCTCACAATGGAGTCAGCAGTAAGGATTGAAGTTCCTTAGTTACTGACCACAGGATAGTAGGGGACATCATATATTGGCAGCAGTTCAGTGGGATATTAACCAGATGTCACAAAGAGTATAAATAATGCATGTCATGTAAACTGGAGTTAGATCTGACAAACCTCTGTTAATGAGAAAGTGCTCATCTATTTAATATCTGTTTTTAAATAAAGAAATATTGATTCCTAAACAAATTATAAGTGCATCATTACTTTAAAGTCTCAACTGAGATTAACCAGAGTTTGTGAATCTTTTTTCCTGATTTTAAGAGGGCTCAGCCATCTTTCTTTGTGTTTTTTTGTGTGTATATGTATATCTATCTTTGTGTGTGTGTGTGTGTGTGTGTGTGTGTGTGTGTGTGTGTGTGTGTGTGTGTGTGTGTGTGTGTGTGTGTGTATATATATATATATATATATATATATATATATATATATATATATATATATATATATATGGGTCTACTTCACATGGTCAACAATTCATTTGATCGACTTTTATTTGGTCGACAATTCATTTGATCGACAAGCAGTTTTATGTGGGGGGCTTCGCCCCCCACACACCCCCTAACTATATATATCAACTCCAGGGTCGCACAACATTGGGGAGGGGGGCAAATCTGCCTGTCGATCAAATGAATTGTCGACCAAATAAAAGTCGATCAAATGAATTGTCGACCATCTCAGGTAGACCCATATATATATATATATATACATATATATATATATATATATATATATATATATATATATATATATATATATATATACACACACACATATATACACTCACATGCACACATATCCCATTGGATGCCAGAATAGGCTCCAGCTCTGCCACAACCATATAAAGGATAATGTTGGTTATCTAAAATGGATAAAATGAATGAATGGATGGATGGAGAGATGTGGATGGAAGGAATGTCTTAGAATGGAGTAGATTTTGTCCAGCATAAATACCCAGTCAACAGGATTAAATAAACAACTGAGTTGCAATGCATAAAAAATGAAAAGCAGATATCTACATAACAAAGTCAGGTTAAGCTCCTTTTGTGTCACATAGTGCCAAATCAACTGACACCCCTTATAATCCCATCATTTCATGCTCGATATTTTCAAATGCCTGCCAGAACAAGTCTGGTGTCAGTTACTCTTTCAATATATAATAATACTGACTGGCCAAATTGTATGGAATATTATTGCTCCCAGGTCGCTAGTGTGTCCACAGTCATCCACCCATTCAGTAGTACAAAAGTAAACATACCATTGTGATTTAGTAGTATCCCTATAATATTGTAAATCCTGCATGCTTGTCCACAGATATCTTTGCATTTTTCAGAAACAGCTAGAAACAGTATTATTTCTTCTCCTGCAGAATGGTTGGTTGTAGCCCAATAGCAGTGACTTAAAAATAACAAATCCAGGTAATGTTGTGCAGTAAGAGGGCTATACTCACCACATGCAGTTGAAAAACATCTGATATAGTAGTGAATGATGTCTCTAAACACTGTGATCTGTTTGCTTTTGCACTTAGGTTCATAGGTTCATAGGTGTGCACTAGGCTAATGGCCCTGGAGCCTTTACAAGCCTAGCCCATAGGATTACCCTGGCATCATGCCACCTGACCTTAGTTCCCAGTGCCTCTATCAAGTAGAATCACTGGAGTGATCCCCGGGGTGAATTTTCTAATTCCCATCCCCTCATCAAGATCTGTCTTGAAGAGGGCCAGTGAGGTGCTCTGCTTGACATGTATGGGAAGTCTATTCTATAGCATGGACAGTCTCTGGGTTATGAACCTGTCCCTCAAGCATGTTCTGTTGATTGTGGTAATGAGGTTGAGGTCTCTGGAGTGTGTGGTGTGGACGGATTGGGATTTATTTAGATGTAGCATTTCTAACAGAGCTGGGTCAGACATGGCTTTGTAAGTCAAGCAGAGATCGCCTCTAAGTAGGCAATGTGAGACAGAGGATAGTTGGAGTTTTTTTTAGTCTGTCCATATAGGACAAGTGTTTAAGGCCTAGGATCCTCTTTGTGAGGTACTTTTGCAGTTTCTCCAGTTGTTGCAGGTGTCTAGTGAGGTACATTCCAAATGGGGCATTGTATTCGATGACTGGCCTAATGAGGGAAGAGTAGAGAGAGACAATGACCTCTTTCTTCCTGGATGCAAAACCCTTAGTAATGAGATCAGCCACATAGAAGGACTTTCTGACCACAGTGGCAACGTTGTGGTCAAAAGAGAGGTTGCTGTCAACCTGTGTTCCCAGATCTCTAATAACACCTTCTGTGTTCAGTGGACTACCATGAATGTGGTAATTCATGGGAACCGAGTTTTTCCCAAGGGGGATGTTGACACATTTTCTTGCATTGAACTTAAGGCCATAGTTCTGACCCAGTCGTTGGTCTCATTGGGGTTTTTCTGTAGGATGTCAACATCACTTGGAGAGTTAATAATAGCTCCCACCTTGCGATCCTCTGTGAACTTTGTCAGCCAGAGTCCCTTCATGTTGGCCTGGACTTCAGAGAAGTAGATACCAAACAGGAGAGAACCCAGGACCGAATCCTGTAGGACTCCACTCATGACTGGTCGGCAGTCTGACTTGAAGTCAGCTACTTTCACACTGTGGGTTTTATCTGTGAGCCAGTTTGCAACCCACCTAGTAATATAGGGGTTGTTGCCTAACTTAGTGAGTTTTTCTATGATTCCTGGTGGGGAATGGTATCAAAGGCCTTGACCAGATCAAGATAGGCTGTATGAACCACCTTGCCTTCATTCACAGTTCTGGTAACTGACTCATAGAAGTTGACCAAGTTGAGCAGGCATGATCTACCCTTCACAAAACCAAACTGTATAGGATCCAGAGTTTGGAAAGTCCCTATATCCTTGTTTATTAGGTCCATGATGATGAGTTCCATAGCTTTGCATGTCAGACTCATCAGGCTAATGGGGTGATAATTCCCGGGGTCTGTAGTTGCTCCTCTTTTGTGGAGAGGGATGACTATAGCATTGCGCCATTTGGTAGGGACAAAGCCTGAGGTGAAGCTGTGATTAAACAGGACACACAGGTGAGGTGCCAGTTCACTCTGTAGTTCATGTAGAACACAGCCAGAGATATTGTCAGGTTCCATAGAAGCTGTATTCTTGGCCTTGGACAGTGCTGTTTTAACCTGTGCAGCAGTAATTCTGGGTACCTGACAATCTACTGGTATTGTGATTGGTTCTTTTGGGGGGGGAGTACATTTAGCACTGAATCTGTCAGCCAGTATATTGGCAATATCTGTTGGCTTGGTTTAGGAGGTACCATTGTGCAGTAGCTCAGAGCAAATCTGGGTATTGTCGTGGAAATTCTTTACAAAACTATAGAAGGTCTTGTGGTTGTCTTTAATATCTGCTGCAATTCTGTTTTCATAGCTAGCTTTAGAGGATTTGATGAAGGATCTCAACCTTTTGTTGAGGCTGATAAGGGAGTTTTTCCAGTCTTGGGGCTTCACCTTATTCTGCATCAGTTTTCTTCTTGTGTTGTAGAGCTTGTTTATGGCAGGGGACCACCAGATTGGCTTCTTTTTTTTGAGGGCAGCATCTTGGTTCTGTTGGGTATGGCGAGATCCATGCATTTGTGTACGTGTTCGTACAGTGCATTGGTGTATGATTATCAATAATAACTGATGAAAATCCACATAGACAACAGTGAGTAATTATAACAGTGATATACTTTTTGGGATATATAAGGCAGATGCTTCCTTTTAATAATTTTTAGTAGTCTGTTTATAGCAGCAAAAATAAAATAAAAATAAAAACTGCAATGCTTTTATTCCATCTTACTAACAACTAGTATATGCTTATTCAACAACATCACCATGTCAGGTTGCATGCACTAGTCACTTGTTCTTCAACTACAAATTACAGTGACTGTGTTTTGCTTTGTTAAAAATCAAAATGAAAAAAAAAAAAACCCTGAACCCAGGGGAGGCTGCAACATTCAGATATCTGGCAACTCACTGCTTGCTGAAAGTCAGTGGTTCATTTATGAATAATAAAAGTCACACTTAATAAAGGGATATGCCAGTTGTATACTATAAGTCCTCTGGTTCAAAGATATTTGCTAGGCTACAGATTGACTCCTACAACTGACTTGTGCTACAGACTGAAGTATGCATGCTTGATTTTTGCAGTTAAGATATACATGCTTAATTTGCTACTACTGTATAGAAGAGTAGCACTTTAGATAAAATAATAGTTATGTTGGGCTGCATACATACCCCTTGCTTCCCTCAGTCTTTCTAAATGCTCATGGGCTTCCCTGTTTACCATTATCTCCTGGTTTGGCTGTGGAATAAAAGGAAGAGTACAAGAGAAGTGCATTATGCATACCAGTCTTGCCTATATGCAGCTTTCTATCTAATCTAAATTCTCTTTATCTGTATACTTACACAACTGTGGGATGTCAGCAGTCCTACACTCATCCAACCATTGGTTGAGTGTATTCCGCTTGTGCCTTTTTAGGTCATTAAAGTGGTGCCAGTATTGCTCTTCAATGTGTGGAATTCCAGTTGTACTGCAGACAGCTTTGTCCAGACTATTCCAAGCCTCAGATTAGTACTGAGACATGGTATAATCACCCTGCAGCAGCCTTCAGCTCTGGTGCATTACAAGGAGTCCAATAAAAATTCTAGACTCCTACACACCTCACCTTTGAGCTCTAAACTGGGCACCTTCCCTTCTACTTCCAACTATGTCCACTCAGAGCAAACAGCAACAGTTAAGACTATTTTCCTATCTATTTGTGTTATCACATTTAATACTAGTGTGCAAACCCAAATAATCATGTCTACTGAATTTGCATAATGTTAAGCAGAGAGCAAAGGTGCCAAACAGATCAGAAAGCAAATTATTTATTTAACATTTGTTTACCGGGAAAATCCGACTTGGAACAAAGCCACTTTTCAGTAGAGGCCTGGGGAGAAACACTCTAGATGCATGCCTTTGTAACATGGGAGGAAACCCACATGAATGCAGGAAGAATATGCAGACTCCACACAGAAGGCAACCCGGCCTAGAATTGAAATGGAGAACCTCTTGCTGTAAGGCAACAATGCTACAACTGCACCACTGTGCCATCTTATGAAGTAAGAAGGGTAATTTGACAATTGGCATTAGTTTTTGATTTGGCTGCTGCTGCACCTGTTTGTTGAATTTATTTTACAGACATGTATTGGCGGTATAAATTATATGACCTAACACATTTTTTGTGTAGCTTTACACCCTTATAAAATTAATTTGTACAATGTGGGATTCAAACCTATGCAACACAGACAAAACATATTTTTTCCATATAGGTGATTTTCATCCTTGCCACAGAAGAAGTGCTTGTCAGATATGTTCATTAATCATATATAAGTACACATGACAGAGCAAGGAGTTAACCATATATCTGTGTGATCTGAAAAGGTCTGCTTTATACATTCATGTGTGTATGAGTATCATTAAAATCGGAAGTCCATCCAAGGCCAGAAAAGACAATTATAATTTCAGAAACATACCCTCAGTCACACATTAATTCGTATGAGCTCCAGTCATTTATAATTATGTTTACAATGTGTTATATTTTATAAAAGTAAGTGGACAAACATTATTCTGGCTGTGTAATTGTGTAATTGTACAATTATAATTACACTGATACCCATAGTTTCACATGTAATATGTCTATGATATCCTGTGTTTGTTCATTGCACATGCTATATATATTTATATCATAAGATCAAAAGTGTAAAACATTGAATGACAGAACATCGAACTGCTACTCCCGAAATTTGATAACTGCGAAAGCTGAAAACTCCAAAAACGAAAACCCCGGACTCCCATAGTTGGCCTTCCTAAATACACATACCCTGACGTCATTGTGAAATGCTCCAGATGCATAACGTATGCTATGAACTACTGTTTTATAGCAGCAGAACCACAAAAATTGTACTATTATACAAAACCTCATACACATATTAACATATATTCTCACTAACACCATAACAGCATTAGTATGTCTTGTAATTACACACTATAAAAGTACACACTATAAAAGTAAGCCTTCCACGTCCGCTCCCTGTGCACTTAGCTGTGACCGAATAGTAACATGTCTGCCGCTGCCTAACCAACTGCTCCCATAGTACTAGGGACAAGATATGACTCTGTAATGTCTCACAAGAAATTAGAACCCTAACCCTAACCCTGATGTCCGACCGTTGCTATTCGGAGGTTTCATTTGTGATGTGGCTGACCGTTGATATTCTAAGGTTCCGCTTTCAATGTATTCAGCTTTTGATGTATTCAGCTTTCAAGATTGGGGGTTCAATGTTCTGTCATTCGATGTTTTACACTTTCAGTCTTATGATATAAACCCGATATTTATTCCTATGTGTAACTTTTTTATACTGTTAGTTTTTATATAAAGTAAACTGGAACATCAATAAGCGAAGCTTGGGCTCAGCTGGATTAGAACTCAAACTCATCTATACTATAGCCTTAGCTTACAACTACTGCCACAGGAATAACTAGGAAGCAGCTGTATATTTTCACATTCATTACTCTGTATGTATGCTGACCACCATGCAACACTGCTTAGTGTGTTTGCACAGTGGCAAATCATACAGTATACAATGTATCCATTTTGAAATTGTCTACAGTCTGCTTCCAGTCTGCAAGTGTTCTGGTCCTGTGGGTGTTGTGGAAGATTGTTGACCATCGCTCAACCCTGCTTACTGGGTTTGCATGATGGTAAGCAAAACATGCAACAATGTATCCATTTTGAAATTGACTACTGTCTGTTTCCTGTCTGCAGGTATCCTGTCTGCTTCTTGTGTGGGCTATTAGACTATGTTTGCATGAAGTTAAGCAATGTGCAAAAGTGACAGGCAAAGCTCACATTGTTTTATCTTTCTAAGCACTGTTTATTAGGTTTCATCCTTAAAAGGCAAATGTGGGACTTGAACCATGACCTACAGACAGCACATAATGGGTGGTTCATTGTGTTTATTAGGTGTGTTACACACACACTTGAGTCACAGTTGTAATGTATGCAGTCCTTATCATACAAATACATTACATGACATATATTATATTTATCTGTTTCACCATTTCTGTGCTAAGCCAAGGACTGCACAAATATTAAGATTAAAAAAAACATAAACATCACAAAATAAAGTTTAGCACACATTACAGATTTTTACACAAGTCTGGATTTAAACTGTCACACCAATGAACCTACAAAACACAGTAAGGGTGTCTACTCCTGCTTTGCCATACAAATAGCTTTACAGCAGGAATGCAAATGATTGGGCATGCAAGCATAGTATTAACAAGACTTGTACACTACCAGTTGTTTGCATATGTGTTAATTACATATTTAGTTCAATGACTGATCACACAACCATTTATGAGCATTGTTTGCAGCAATTCAGCTCTTTGTATTGTATTCATTCTTCTCTTATCTGAGCAGTAATCTCCGATATGCAGTCTGTAAGGCATTTTGTATCTTTGTCCTTAAATGTATGAGAATGTTAAATTACAATAATATATAGTTTTCACCAAAGCAGGGGGGGTTGGATGTTAGGGAAAAGAAACTAAGAAATGTGTGCTGCTCACTTTTATTTAAAACCTTGATGCAATTATTTGTACACTTTGTAAGTGTAACCTGGGTGACACACCACTGTAGGCAAGGAAGTCTGAATTGTTGTTGTGTTTTTCTTCCCCTACCAGTAATCATTCACATTTGCAATCCATTAGCAACCAACATGGAGGGAGTGTCTACACTATGTTTACATCAGATACACAAAGCCAAGTATTTAGGATTCAGCACTTCTAATGAGTTCACACCTCATTTGCATTGTCACCATGTTCACAGATCTGAATATACTCTATAAAAAGGTAACCATGTAGCTAAGGAACCTGAAGGTGAGTAGAGGTGTGTATGTGGACAACACAGAAGACTGCTATTATTTTGGATTTATCTGCACAGACAACTTCTAATCTTGATAAGGTGTGATTTAATCTTTCAATTACATTCAAGATGTGTTCACATGTTACTAAGAAAATATTGTTTTTTATATATATATATATATATATATATATATATATATATATATATATATATATATATATATTAGGACTATTCGCTGAAAGTACATTTCACTGAAAGTCAAATGACTGTGTACATATCACTGAAAGCTCAATTCACTGAAAGCTCAATTCACTGAAAACTCAATTCACTGAAACACATTTCACTGAAAGTTATATCTGACCATCTGACCTTTTCCCTACTGTTGTGTGACCCTGGAGTTAGTATATATAGTAAGGGGGGTGGAGGTGTAGCCCTCCACATATTTTGGATATATATTAAGTTCAGAAAAGAGTAATTTATTGTAATTGCAAGTATCCATGTATATAGTTCAAAATATTTAAAAAAAGTGGGAGGCTACACCCACCACACACCCTGATGTGGGGGACGGTGCCCCCCACCCCCCCTTACTATATATATACTAACTCCAGGGTTGCACAACAGTGGGGAAAAGGCCATATATAACTTTCAGTGAAATGTGTTTCAGTGAATTGTGTTTTCAGTGAATTGAGCTTTCAGTGAATTGTGCACAGTCAAATGTGTTTCAGTGAGATGTGCTTTCAGTGAATAGTCCTAGACCCACACACACACACACACACACACACACACACACATATATATATATATATATATATATATATATACGGATCTAGAACGTTTGATTGAATGATCAAACGTCCGAATCCATAACCACCAAACACACTTTAACAAAAGTGCTTTAACCGAAAAAGCGTTTTCGTTAAAGCGTGTCAATAAAAAAAAAAAACTACATTTACGTTTTTGCAAGGGGGCTTCTCCCCCCTGTGCTCCCCACACCACCCCACTTTAATATTCACCCTCCGAGACCGCACTACAGTGGAGAAAAGGAAATTTATCCTTATCCACACCATGGTATGGCCTCGGCAACAGCATACTTATGCAATAGTGCTTCTTCAGTGAAAAGCACTTTCGCATAAGTATGCTCACGCTTAATGGATTCGGACATTTGATCATTCGATCAAACGTCCTAGATCCATATTTCTCGGATACACAGCATTATTAACTTTCATGACAAGTGTTATTGCTTCACTTGTTTCTCTTACACTCTTCTATGTTATTTCAGTGAAATGTAAATGTCCTATATTGTCAATGACACAGGGGTGTTAACCTTCTAAAACTGCCCATAGCCACTTCTAGTGGAGTGCTGGGCATAGGTAGAGATGACTGGTAATTGCATGCAAATCACTTTTCTGTGGTAAATGTCTACACATTTTGTGAGAATTTTTTGGAAATCACTTATAACAACTAACTGCTAATATTATTCCTTTCTAGTTACAAACTGTCATTTGCCTGTTGTTTCGGGGTGGGGAAGTCAAGTTCCATTTGTGTGTTGCCATAACCAAAAACTTTTTTAAAGAGGTTTGCCTTTTTTAGTCCCTGTTTTGGATCAAACCTATGTTTGTGTGTGACTGTGATATGTTACAACCGCATAATCTTTTATATTTTAATACCTGAAGTTTTGTGTCTCACCAGTGGGTAATACTGAAAAATATTAATCGGTGAAAATATAAGCAGGGCACTTATTTATGTTATACTTATGTGTAGTATCTTACTTTTTGTTTTTTTTTTGTCACCCAAGCATCCCAGTGCCTGCAGCCCGCCCCTTCAGTGATCCTGAGAATGATGTAATTGTCCAAGCATTTGGGCGGTATGGTGCCTTTCTGCTTGAGAGAGGACATAGGGATATGTCTGGCAGAATGCAGATTTGGAACCAGATAATGAACAATGTTAATGCTGTAGCGGGTGCAGCAGAACTTATGATCTGGTGTGTCACAGCACCATGGACATGATTTCATCAGTCCGCAGAAGAGCAGCTGCAGTGTCCTGTGGACAGCTGGCTAACAGGAGGGACTGCTACAGAGCCACCACTGACACCAAATGAAGAGTTCTTATCCGCTGTCAGGAATCCAGAGAGCTCAGTGTAAAGTGCACAACAGCATGTGATTGATGCTGGTGTTGCTGTTTCAGGGAAGACAAGTATGTCCCATGAGGAGCTTCCAGGTGAGCTTAAATATTTCAGTTTTTAATCATTTCTTGTATAGTGAAATATTGAAAATAATAGTTAAGTTGGTTTAATTAGATTTTTGGAAGGAACCTGTTTATAAATTGATACAGTTAAAAACACATTCTGTTTCATTACACATGGGCTTGGGATGGACGTGTCAGCCATGTTTCAGTTAAAAGTATTGTTAATGGACATATAGAGGCAAAAAATTGATCCCCCTGTGTTATTGGTATTGTGATGATGGTGTCCTTACCTTTTGCTTACCTTCTTCCAGGACCATCCTCCCTAGCAAGCATGGAGTCTTCTGTACATTGTAAGACAAACGTTTTTATTTGAGTGCTGATGAGCATTTGACAGAAATAGGCATTTATCCATATGTGTGAGGTGGGTGTCTGGAGTGTGTGTGAGAGTGTGTGTGTGTGTGTGTGTGTGTGTGTGTGTGTGTGTGTGTGTGTGTGTGTGTGTGTGTGTGTGTGTGAGTGTTGCTGTACTGTCTGTGATAATGGCACCAGTGTTAGTTTGTTAGCATATATTAAATTGTAGTACTTCTCCTTCTTCTTTCAGCTTTTCCTGGTTAGGGGTCACCACAGCAGATCACTTGTCCGCTCATGATTGGCAGTGGAGTTTTTTATGGTGTTGAGTTGCCAGCCTGGTGCCCAACCTTCCACAGAAGGCACACACACACACACACACACACACACACACACACACACACACACACACACACACACACACACACACACACCTAGGGCCAATTTAGAGTGTCCAATCCACCTACAGCATGTCTTTGGGATGTGGGAGGAAACCAGAGCTCCCAGAAGAAACCCACGCGACCACAGAGAGGGCATGCAGACTCCGCACATAAGTCACTCCAGCTGAGGATCGAACCAGAGAATCTCTTGCTGTGAGGTGGCAACGCTAACCACTGCACCACTGTGGCCACCCAGTACTGTAGGTATTAATTTATTTCCTGTGTTTGTTGCTTATTATCACAGGTGATCCAGACAGTGGAAGTGTAGGACTCCTACCACCTAATGTTATAGTCTCGACAGTGTTTGATGATGGTGGTGGCTAAACTAAGGCACAGTCAAGTGGTGCAAACATTGAATCTGACACTGAGGTTGACATTCATCCATCCACTGTAGTTCCATTGGACACAGCCAGTAGGCCTATACATACCTATTCCAATGACCCCTCAGATATTGGACAGGTGGAGGGTGAGACACTTGATCAGCATAGTGTGGTTACTGTGGCTTCAGTGCCTGTTGACTCTAGACATAGCCAAAGTTTGGGTGAGGTGCCATGCAAGAGGGTTGTTAGGGGTGCTCAGTGGAGGTCTGCTGTCCACCCTCCACTTGCTTCTGGTGTTTCTCTCTGTGACACTCAACATATGTTTAGTGCCATCATGAAGGCACCAGCATGTTCCAATAGGGCTTCTGAGGAGATGCTTAGGGTTGTAGATGTGGCACAGGCTGACATGTGTGATTGCCTCCATTGTGTTGCTGATTTAATAGATCGGATGAATGACACATTGGAACAGGTGGTGTCTGTGATGGAAAGTCTGCTGGGAGGGGGAATGACATCCATGTGGATGTAAGCCAGCATCATCATCTGATGTTAGCCAGTGTGACTGTGCCTAATCATGCTCCCGTGGTGGCACTACTTCCACTGCTCTGTCAGTGGTTGAGGTGTCCACATCCAAACATGGTAGGCCATGGGGTCATGGACCTGGGTGTACTTGTGTGGAGAGCTCATCCAGCAGACATCATTCATATTCAATTCAGGTAACAGCATTGCATCTGACCGAGGGCATGGACATGGCAGTGGGACTCCAGGCAGAGTGAGTTCTCATGGTCAGGAACAATGGCGAAGAACTGTCACCTGTATCATGCATGCCTCATACCTGTTTGACATACCAGGAGGTAGAGCTAGAACAGTGTTTGGCTGTGTTCTTGCAGACACTCACACACATGTTTTACCTTGAGTACCCATACAGACATACACACACAAAAATTACATGGGTCAGTCATGAGGCTTACAGCTTATTCTGGTTCAGTGACCATTTGCTACTTTATCCAAATGTCTGCCTGTCTGTCTTTCTTATTCATACACACTCACTACCTTCTATGTCAACCTAGGCCTTCTGACTCCCCCACAATACCCTGTGCAAATGATAACTGCACCCTATCTTTGATTTTCTATCTTTTGGATTCAAGGATACATTAGTCTTTTGTCTGATGCTCAGGGTGCATAGCTGACTTAATGGTTAGTATATCTGTATTTTTAATGCTGTTATGCAAATTGTACTCCTTTCTTATGGGTTTTTGTAATGTGTACATCACTCTCAACCTCTTAGACCAACAAAGCTGAACCAAGATATAAATAAAATTGGGACATAGGCCCAACAATAGGGAAAATTTTGAAATATTTTGGTCTCACAAACTTAGAAAGTTGATAGAATAACAGGTTTTGCATTACCATATGATTTTCATGAGGGATATGAAGTGTGAAACTGAAACATGTACCATTATTTTCTAACTTCAATCTTAAATGATTTGCCAGTACAAAACTATGAGGCCAAACTGTGGACATTCTGTGAAAATCTGTACATTTGAGATGTATGACTGTGTGAATCTTTGATGCATGAGTCCTATTAGTTGATAGGGGACACGTATTGACATAAGTCAGTGCTACCACATATTGATGTCATTGCTGTAAAAAGCATCCACCTTATACATACTTACATTAGCAAGTAACAGTATGCAAGGATATGCCATTCATTTGTGTTCTTAGACATTTATTTTTCTATTTCAGGTTCATCACTTACTTCAGAAGTTCAGCAGTTGCAAGAGTTTTAATTTCAGGCTGACTCTGTCTGATGCTAGCAGTACACAGCCATTACATGAAGGGTGGCCTAATGGTTAAGGTGTTTGCCCTACAAACACAAGGTGTATAGTTTGAGTCTCACAAGGGATAATTGGCTAAGCTTAAAATGGCTCGCAAGGGCAGTTAGCTGAACCTAAGTAAAGGTTGTGAGTGTTGCTTAGCATCAATGTTACTAAATGTATGTGTATAGGATAAAGGTTTTAGCCACTTAGGTGGTGAGTGTGTGTGCTCTCTGTTGCCTTTTGGCCAGTGCGACGGCATATTGTGCAAGCCTATGGCTGCCTTCACACATAGTGACTGCTGGTTCCCCTTCTGACTCTTCACCTGTGTGGGGATGTGGTGACCTTGACAGTGGTGGTGGGAGGTGTGGCCGTGAAGCTGTTTTCTCAAGATAATACTGTGAAGCATGGCACAGATGGTGAAAATTTAAGCACATGTGTGAGGAGTGTACAGTAGGGCTCCCCAGATGTAGTTAGGCACCAAAAAAGTTAGTTTGCTTTTTATTTGTTGTATTTTGTATTAGTTTATTGCCTTTTATATTTTGAATATTGTGATTTGTTTTCGTTACCTTGTATTTCACTTGTATTCTGCTTTTAACTGCATATTAAAACTTCAAAAGAGACCACAGCTCTGTCTCTTGTGAGTCAGGCAGAAATTAGAACTGATCAATTAAGGAGTCAGACAGAAATTTTTCCCACCCACCCACTCTGTTACTATTGTGTTCTTAAATGTCACTGTCTTTCTAGTTGCCTGTCTTGTATGTTAATTTGACCATATATCTCATTCCCTCTCTGTTTTCACTGGCGTGTGTGAGTAAGCAGAAAATTATAATTTTTTGAAATCACTCCCCTTCAACTATTTAAATTTATTGGCCATCCTACTGTATTCCATAGTACCAGAATACAAAAGTGATCACCCCCTTTCAATCTGTCTTGCTGTTTTAAAAATAGTGACTCTCCACTAAAACTTAACTTTTCAGGCAGGTAAAACTTAAGTTACCTACTTTCACATCTAACTGCAGTGTTTAGGATAAACCGTTTTTTTCATCTTACCTTTAAGCATCCCTGTGACTAGCACTTGCTCTAATACCTGCTGGAAAGCACTAGGAAGCCTTAAACTGATACAAGCAATCAACTCTCCTTATAAATAAGGAGAAATTATTTATAATTAATTATGGAGAAATTAATCATAGGCAATAAACAGCCTATAATTGCAAAGTACCTTGCTAAGAGAAGGGAAAACAGCTCATGTACTTTTCAAAAAAAGCACCAAACCAGGCATGTCCAAGGGTCAGCTTCCAGTGATTTTACCTGTCCACCTGGTGAATCTGGGCATACTGAGGCAATGCAGCAATTGCCTCATGTACACAGACAACCCTCTTCTCCTATCTCCCAACACTACAACCTGTGAGAGATGCACTTACATACCCAAACTGGAAGCAAAGCTCTCTCCACCCAAGATTGTGCTAGACAGTCAAGAGGAGAAGGCTAACACCCGCACTACTCCTCAAGCAACACATAACCCTTCTAAACTCACACCACCAACACCCACTGATAGAAACATTAAATCCACATATGCGGAGGCCCTTAACTGTAACCTGTCCAAGCAGCAAGGACCTCCGAAGCTGAAACGCAAACAAACACCAATCACAACCAAAGTGTCACATAGCTCACAACACCAGTGTGCCACCCAGCAACAGCCCCTAAGGCAAGACAATGTACCTAACATTTTAGTCATAGGTGACTTTATAGTCAGGCACACTGATGTCCCACTCACCAGGCTGAACAAGGAGAAAATTACAGTCAGTTGCCTGTCGGGTGCCAGGATCTATCACATAATGCAAGCACTCGAGTCATTCCTCAAAAAGTACAAATATGACTCTGTCATTGTCCATGTTGGAGTGAATGACTTGAGATGTACCTCCCTGGACTACATGAAAAGAGACATGGAAGAGCTCTCAGATCATGTGGCCCAGGCAGGAATGACCCTAGCCCTGAGTAGCATCCTGCCTTCACCCAGAATGATACCACAATATAAGGACAAAATGATTGACTTCAACAATTGGCTAAGCTTCTGGTGTCATTCAAAGGGGATCCAATACCTGTCTGCTTGGGACAACATGATCGACAGACCATGATGCTTTGCCAGAGATGGTCTGCACCTGTTGCCCCTGGGATTTAGGTTACTGGCTAAGGCTCTTGCCACCCCTATAGTGCCTTTTTTAGGTAAAGTTCAAAGGATAAAACCACCACTGTAACAGGTGTAAGCATGCAAAATCTGAAGGTAACGCTATTCAATGCTAGAAGTCTAAACCTCAAAATGCGCACTCTCACGGCACTCCTAAAAATGGAGAACATTGATATCTGTGCAGTAACTGAGACCTGGTTCAAGGATCCAGAGAGCACCCCTGCAATACCAGGCTACAACTCTTACCACACTTATCGGCCACCAAACCAGGATCGAAACACTAAAGGTGGAGGAGTGTCCATATTCACCAAGGATATTCACACCACCAGGCTAGTTGCCCAACACAGTGCATCTGAAATTCTCCAGGTGCAACTAACACTAGGTAAGAATCAGATAAAAAATAGCTGCTGTATTTAGTGTCTCAATAATAACAGTAAAGTTTGTTAGCTAAAAAATGGCAAGACACCTTGGCAGAGCAACAGTCACTATTCCAGTTTCAGTTCTTTACTTAGTTAGTGGAAAGCGAATTTGAAATAAGCGTATCAGATAATTGATGGTAACCATCCAAACTGATAGCCAAAAGCAAGTTTGTGTTGGACAATAACTGTCTGTTAAGATAGCAACTGTTAAAGTTTCACGCCTTCTGCAAATGGTTTGCTATAAAATAGTCAACGAAACATGCTGGCTGTTTAAAACCCAGCAAATTTTTGAATTAACAGGTCGGTTTTCACCTCACCAAACAGAAACCTGTTCCACAGTTAAACAACACAATCTATTATGTGTTGTAGTTCAGTCTTTACCTCATTACAAATGAAAACAGCTGTCCAAAATATACTTTTGAAAGGACCACAGCGATATAATCTTGTAAATACGAACACTTCTCTGAAGTACAGGCCAACACTAAGGGACTCTGGCTAACAAAGTTCGCAGATGACTGCAAACTGGGAGCCATTATTGAATCCCAAAATGATGTGGATACTCTACAAAAGGGCCTTACAGAAACAGATACTTGGTGCCAGAGCCATGGGCTCAAGCTCAATGCCAAGAAATGTATAGTTATCCCCTTTGGGAAAAAACATGTACCCATGAATTACTACATAGGTGGCAGTACACTAAACACCAAAAGTGTAATAAGAGACTTAGGGACACAGGTGGACAGCGGTCTCACCTTCAATAACCACATCGCCACAAAAGTCAGGAAATCTTCTATGTGGCACACCTCATCACTAAGGGCTTTTCATCCAGAAAAAAGGAGGCCATTGTCCCACTGTACTAATCCCTCATTAGACCCATTATAGAATACAATGCCCCCATTTGGTATGTACCTCTCAAGACATCTGCAACAACTGGAAAGGCCACAGAAATACCTCACTAAAAGAATCACGGGCCTAAAGCAGATGCCCTACGCTTACCGCTTTAAAAAACTCCAGCTATACTCTGTCACATATCATCTACTCAGAGGTGATCTCTGCTTTACATACAAGGCCATTTCAAACCCAGAGCTGTTGGACATGCTACACTTAAAGAAATCCCAATCCCTCAGAGCCACAAGCTCCAGGGATCTAAACCTTGTCATCACAATAAACAAAACATGCTGGAGGGATAGGTTCCTGACCCAGAGACTCCCCAGACCCTGGAATAGACTGCCCGTACATGTCAAGCAGAGCGCCTCCTTGGCCTTCTTCAAAAAGAACCTTGATGATTGGATGGGAGAAAGGAAATTCACCCCGGGGATCACATCAGTCACCCTGCTAGACAGGGGTCCAGGGAAGTATATAGTGTGGGAAGAAATAGCCAGGGAATTGTTATGGCTATGCTTGTATAGGCCCTAGGGCCGATAGCGTAGTACCAACCTATGAACCTATGAACCATGACTTCAGCAGCCCAAACATATGCTCTATGATATTTCTTGTTTGAGAATGTGCCTCATTATAGCATTCTTCAGTTGGTGTGTTTACATAATTGATGGGCATCATCAGCCACGGTTCAAGTGCATAACCTGCATCCCCAAGTAAATGACCTTGTGGCATATCCCCCCTAGAAAACATCTGATACAGTTGAGAGTTGTGCCAGATATGTCAGTCAATGTAACTGCCTGGGTTGCCAGCACACACATTCAGGATGATTCCCTTAGCATTATATATGGCATGGCAGTAAATGGAGTGGAAGCCCTTTCTATTTACATACACCCTTCCCTGTTCCAGGGATGGTGCTTTAATTGTAATGTGTGTATAGTCGATGGCACCCAAGACTTCAGGGTAGTATGCTACAGGGTAGAACTCCTGTATAGTTATAGCTCTGTCCTCAGGTGTATGGGGAATGTATATGTAGTCACTGGCATGTTGTGACATAGTATTCAGGAACTGATGTAGAATCCTGGATGCTGATGCCTGTGACACACCCAGCATGTCCCCTGTTGGTCTCTGGAAGATTCCTGTAGCTAATATTCTAAGTGCTACACATACCTTAGTACCTACTGATATTGGTCCCTTTCAGTTTGCCCTTGCTCTCAGTTGAGGATGACAGAGGTTGCAGAGTTCTTGTAGCGCATCTCTATCTAACCTATAGCACTCTACAATTTCCACCTCATTCATACCATGAAAAGCTAAACAGGGTCTAAACACCTTTCTCTTTCTTGGCTGTGGTGTATTAGTAGCAGCAGCATAGACGTGTGCCTGCTGCACATACACATGAATAAGACAACAGCAGCCCTGACGTTCTTTCCATGTAGACTAGTTTCTCTGGCTGTATACCAATAGGCTTTGGAATTTGCAGGCAAAACCTACATTGAGTCTACATGATTGCTTTATAACTTGTTGAATAGTTTTTCCATCTTGCATTGGTTGATTAGCATTCACTCCAGCTGCTTATGCTGTAAATAGCATGCCATAGTGTTTACCATGTTTGAGCGGCTCTACACACTATGTAGAGCCACTTACTGAATGCAGAATGGTACGCTATTGTGTGCACATTGCACTGTGAAGCACACATGATTTTAGTAGACTGCATAGGCTTTATTGAAATCTACATCTTAAATTATTTTATTTATGTAGCCACTATTTTTTCCAGATATACAGTTTGGTCCTCAACTCGATCTAAGATATTATGGTCCTCAACTTGATTTAATGATTTTTTTTTTTGTTTTGAAGTATGGCATATTGGCAGCAGTAAATAGGGAATAGCTCATAGTGCAGACAAAACAGCTGCAACTCATGGTAGACAACTGGTAGTATTGTAATGTACACTGAAGTCTGTTAGGAGGCCTAGTTATACGAGTTATTTTGCCTGGTTTTAAAGAGAAGACCTCTTTTTTTGAGGCTAACATGCATTTGACCTTCTGATGACAAATGACAGTTACACTGGTGTCACATAGAGGATTTGTTCATCCTTCTGTCGGAAGTGACTAATTTTTGAAGGTACAAAAAACGTTAAGCATTTCTTAAATCTTATTCTTTTTACTGATGCTTAGTTCAAATGGCAACTATGAGAGTTCATAAGTATTTCACTATTACAAAACAGTTTCTATTAGATTACGTATCTACTGCATATGTGCCAGGCAGTAACATCTGTTTGAAAACCATTAGCACAGTGTAAACAAAAATATCAAAAAAGTATAACAATGTTGCTAATGTAGCAATAGTTAAGTGCTGCAAAAAGGTACTTCAAAGGAGCTCATGCAGATCAGAGAAACATAGTTAAGCACACAACTTACTTGTGAATGCCATATCTACATCTACATTTTCATTTCTCTTGTCTTCACACATCCATTTACTATCTGATGCCTTTGTAGATATGAATACATTTATATGCAGGTTTGTTGATCTCCTTTGTACAGTCATTGACTGAACAGTATAGGGCTATATGTACTAAATACTATGAGTATAGCCTCATAAACTGAAAAGTCACATTTGCTGATGTTTGCTTCCTTTGCAAGCAGGCTCTCCACAGCAGTGCAAACCACTTCATAGTCATGGGCACACACTGCTATGAAAAGTAGAATGAGAACATTTATTAAGAATAAATAGAATCAAATTGGTTAACATTTGTTATTTGACCCTCACTTTGGTAATCGGCTAAGATGAGCAAGTATATAGGAATATATCCCACTTTCTTTTCTCTGTTATTCTATATGTCTGTCTATCTTCCTTTCCAATTGTAGTCTATATTTTAGGTTTTATTTATTTATTTATTTGTTTGTTTGTTTGTTTGTTTATTTATTTATTCTTTGTTGACTGGGTTAGTTCCACTAGGCCAGTAGCCTCTTTCAAGACAGACCCTAAGTGGCATTTATACTACTAGGTGAAATGTGGCCAGGGCATCAGGGAGCTTCACCTACTCTTTTCTTATGGGGACTCTAATCACTGCTACACTTCCTGACTTCCAGTCCAGGCACAAATGTGCATGGAAAAGCAGGAAGCAGAAAATCAAACATGGAGGAGGAAGAATATGTTTTCCATGTACTGGAGATGAGTGAAGATGTTAATCGAACAGCAGAAAGGTCAGATATGTTAAAAAAGTCAGAGGGTGAGCAGAGTAAATAGAATGGAAAAAAGGAGGAAAGAAAGAGAAGGAAAATTGGTTAAAAGGCAAAAAGAAGGAGTCAAAGTAGGTGTTATGGATTCAGAGGAGTTATTCCAGCAAAATTTGTTTACAACTGATGCTATAACACCTGAGTGTGTTGTTACAACCCACCAGTCAGGGGTGTTGTGGGATGTTTATTTGAAAGAACTTATTGAACAGGAGAGTGAAAAGGCAGTGTTGTGGGGTGAAATAAGAGAGAGAATACAAGAAGAAGAAGTTCAAGAAATAAGGAAGGAAGAAAAGAAATTGTATCCACAAATGGTAAGAGAAGGTGAAAGAAGAGAAGAGAAGAAAACAGAAGTAAGAAGAAAGCATCAAGTAAGAATAAGTAACAAAACAGAAAAGGAAGTGGACAGGAATGAAGTATGGAATAGCATCATTTCGCCACTGGGTATTGAACCTGGAGAGGTAAGAGCATTTATTTTCATAAACAAAGATACTTTTGTGATTTTTTTTTTTTGGGGGGGGGCGCAGCATATGGAAAAATTAGCTATATTAAGAATCTAGATGGCAACACCCAGATCTCCTCTGAGTTACAGCACAAAGGCACGAAAATTACAGAACCAACTGATATTGCCAACATCCTGGCAGATCGGTTCACTGCTAACTTTACCCTCTAAAGGGCCCATATCTATACAGGAAGAATGCAGAGTCCCTGTAATCACAACTATGCAGGTAAATGCTGCACTCTCTAAAGCCAAAAACACAGCATCCATGGGACCGGACAACATCCCAGGAGGCGTTTTACATGAACTTCAGAATGAACTGGCTCCCCACTTAAGCACCATGTTCAATAATAGCCTTGCATCAGGCTTTGTGCCCACTGAATGGTGCACAGCAGCAGTTATCCCACTCCACAAAGGGGGAGCCACCATTGATCCCGGGAACTATCGACCTATTAGCCTGACGAGCCTGGTCTGCAAGGCCATGGAATGTATCATAATGGAACTTATAAACAAAGACATTGGTAACCTCCAAACTCTGGATCCCACCCAGTTAGGGTTTGTGAAAGGCAGATCATGCCTCCTGAACCTGATTGACTTCTTTGAGGCAGTCACCAAAGCCTTGGATGAGGGTAAGGTGGTTCACACAGCCTATCTTGTCCTCGCCAAGGCTTTAACACCATCCCCCATTCTGGAATTATGGCTAAATTCACTAAACTAGGTATAAATCCCTACATCACAAGATGGGTTGCCAACTGGCTCACTGACAGAACCCACAATGTAAAAGGTGCAGACTCCAAATCTGACCTCAAAGCAGTGACAAGTGGAGTACCACAGGGTTCCATCCTGGGACCTCTCCTGTTTGGTATCTACTTCTCTGAAGTACAGGCTAACACAGAAGGACTCTGGCTAATGAAGTTCGCATATGACTGCAAACTAGGAGCCATAGTCAAGTCCCCAAATTATGTGGACATCCTACAAAAGGGCCTCACTGAGACAGATGCCTGGTGTCAGAGCTATGGTCTCAAGCTCAATGCTAAAAAGTGCAGTGTCATTCCCTTTGGTAAAAACTTTGTACCCATGAACTACCACATAGGCAGCAATTTACTTAACACCGAATGTGTGATAAGAGACCTTGGGACCCAGGTGGACAGTAGTCTCTCCTTTGATAGTTACATCACCACAGTAGTCAGGAAGTCCTTCTGCATGGCACACCTCATCATAAAAGGGTTCTCTCCAGGAAAAAAGAGGTCATTGTTCCCCTCAACTCATCACTCATTAGACCCATTATAGAGTACAATGCCCCTTTTGGAATGTACCTCACAAGACATCTACAGCAGCTGGAAAGGCCACAGAAGTACCTCACAAAGAGGATTACTGGCCTCAAACAAATGCCCTATACTGACCGTCTCAAAAAACTCCAGCTTTACTCCGTAGCATATCACCTACTGTGAGGTGATCTCTGCCTAACATATAAAGCTATGTCAATCCAGAGCTGTTGGACATGCTACACCTAAAGAAATCCTAATCCATCTGAGCTACACGTTCTAGGGGCCTAAACATTGTCACCACAATAAATAGGACATGCTGGAGGGATAGATTCCTGTCCCAGAGACTTACTATACTCTGGAACAAGCTACCCATCTATGTCAAGCAAAGTTCTTCATTAGCACTCTTCAAGAAAAATCTTGATGAGTGGATGTGAAATAGGAAATACACCCCGGGGATCACTTCTGTGTCTCTGCTGGACAGTGGCACAGGAAAATAACTTTCTTGGGTGGCGTAAGCTATGGAATCTTGCTGGCTAGGCTTACGTAGGCCCTTGGGCCGATAGCCTAGTACCTACCTATGAAACTATGAACCTGTGAACAATATGAAAAAAAAAGAATGAAAATCCTTGGAACTTACATGTTCTGCCAGCATTTAATAGATAAGATAAAAAAGAGTATTCATACAATTTTGTACTGAAGCTGAAAGAGACAATCTGAAAGGCTATTTAAAAACTGCATGTAGAGATGTAATGAACATTACAAAGATTTATGACAATAGAGGTTTATGGACTGGGGATGGGAATATGGTGTGGTACTGAAAATGCAAAATGACAAAATAATACATTTGCCTAGTATAATTAATGTGCAGGAGAATAATGGACAGGTTAAATACTGGGGTCAACCAAAGACATGTTTTTAGTGGTAAAGATGTGACAAAAGAAATGTTTCATTTGTGGTAAAGTTGGTCATGTGAGCGAAAATGTATAAAATATGAACAAATAGGGCATTCATGGATGGACTGTAATGTTAAAGAGAACCATACACAGGAAACAAAGGTAGACCAAGAAAAAGAGATTGCTTTAGTAGATAACATAGAAGAAACACAAAAATAAAATAGAAATGAGGAAGATATAAGAATGAAAATAAAAGAATATATCAGGGAAAAAAGAAGAAAAAGAAGGAGATTTAGAAGAAGAATTAAGTAATTCAAGTGATGAAGGGGAAGATAAATGGATAAGGGTTAAAAGCAAAATAAATTCTGTTCGAAAGAGAGTGAAAGGTAGAATGCACAAATTTAAAAACACAGGGATAGGAAGAAACAAAAACAGGAAAAGGATAAAAGCAATAGAAACTTTTCCACAAAGTGAGAATACTAGCCATAAATGTGAATAGTATAAAGAATGTCGAGAGAAGGTTATGAGTGTTGGAATGGTATAGATTGCTAGATTTGGATATCATAATATTAATAGACATAAGAATAACAACAGAAGAAGAAGAAAGAATATAAGTAAATGGGTTACTGAAAGGCAAGGTTATATGGAACATAGGACAAGAAACATGCTCAGGCATAGCAGTTTTATGTAAAGAATGTATAGATATTCTAGATTACATGTTAGTAGTATTAGGAAGAATACTAATATTAGACATAAGATGGAAGAACCAAATATATAGGGTAATTACACTTTATGTATTTACTTTACAGAAACAGAGAGATTATATTTAGGAAAATATTTGATTATATTAGTATGAATATGCAAGTAATAATAGTGTGATTTAGGACATTGGAGAAAAGAAAGGGCAGATTTAAAGGTCATTTCAGAGATGTTTAAAAATAGTAAATGTACTTATGGAAAAACAAACACTGGATATATAAAAGGAACAATTTAAGAACTGAAAGTTATTACTTTATAGTAATAAGAGAGTGTCATGATATTACAGCAAGGAGTTAAAATTACAGGTTTTTCAGACCATGTAGCAATTTGAATATATAAATATAGTAGAGGTATAAAACAAATTAATGAACCAGATTTGAATGAGTATATAAAGGAAATAATACATCAACTATGGTTAGATCATATAAACAAGAGATGATTTTATAAAGATTGGAAAAGTTGGTGGATTAGTCTAAAATAAAATTTAGACAAGAGTTATTGGAATAGCAAAGGACAAAGAGAGTACAAGATAGTTGTAAATATGAAGAAATCAGTAACCAGGTCTTTAAAAACATAATAGAAAATAAAGAAGAATTTCTAGAAAAAGGAAAAAAAAGCTGGATGAAATGAACCAAGCGAAAATTAAAAAAAACTGTTATTCAAACAAAGATATTTTTTACAAGGAGAAAAGTAGCACCATACTTAAGCAAAGTCGTTAAAGAAAAGAAAAGAGTTAAGAGAGTTAATAAATGATGAATGAAGTATAGTTAACACACAAAAAGAAATAATGCAGACAGTAAAAAGACATATTTTTAAAACTTTTTCCATATGTGAAACTATAAGCAAGCATAAATGTAACTTGAAAAAATAACTGAAAAAGGTCATAAGAGAATGGAAGAAAGGATTACAATGACAGAATTAAAAACGTGTTGAAAACAGTAAATGCAGAAGCAGCTACAGGTTTAGAGGGATTTGAGTATCTAATGTATAAGGATACTGAAAGAATGGCAAAAACAATATTTTTAATGGTGTTGAGTGAATGTTTTGTAAAAGGGGTAAATGAAAAAATATGTATGGATGCAATGAAATTTATATGGAAAAAAGAGAGAAAGAGCAGACATAAAAAGCTGGAGGCCACTAGTGTTAAACAATGTTGATTATAAGATTTTTATGAAGATTACAGAAAAAAGGCACTGGTGGATGCGCAAGCCAGTGCATTTCTTCATGCTGCTCCTAAGCCTGGATAAATGGGGAGGGTTATGTCAGGAAAGGCATCCGGAGTAAAATTTTTGCCAGATCAAATATGTGGACAAAAATACAGATTTCAATACCAGATCAGTTGAGGCCTGGGCTAACAATGACTGCCTCCGGCACTGTTAGCTAACTGGGTGCTTGTGGAAATTGGGCTACTGTTGGCTGAAGGAGAAAGAAAAGAAGAGGGGGAGGCATTTCTGAAGGCAGAAGAAGAAGAGGAAAATTAGGATTCTGGAAATGAGGGTAGGAACTTTAAATGTTGGTAGTATGACTGGTAAAGTGAGAGAGCTAGCTGATATGATGAAGAAAAGGAAGGTTGATATATTGTGCATGCAAGAGACCTGATGGAAGGAGACTAAGGCCAGGTGTATTGGAGGTGGGTTCAAATTGTTCTACCATGGTACCAATAACCACAAAAAGGATGGCAGTGAAGTTTAAACTACGTAACCAACAGCAAATCACTCAGAGCAGCTAAAGTATCTGATGAAGTGTTTCTGACAAAAATGCCGTTAAAATACCAGTGTTAATTTGTGTGTATTACACTACCTAAATGCATTTCTTCGTGTGACTTGGGCTCTTATTTGGCTGCTCTGAGTGATTTGCGGTTGTTCTACCATGGTGTAGATGGGAGGAGAAATGGGGTAGGGACTATCCTGAAGGAACAGTACATCAAGAGTGTTTTGGAGGTGAAAAGAGTGTCGGATAGAGTGATGTTTATGAAGCTGGAAATTGATGATGTGATGATGAATGTTGTTAGTGCATATGTGCCACAAGTTGGGTGTGTGATGGATGAGAAAGAAATTTTGGAGCAAGTTAGATGAAGTGGTAGAGTGTACCAAAGGGTGACAGAGTGGTGACTGAAGTGGATTTCAGTGGGCATGTTGGTGATGGAAACAGAGGGGATGAGGAGGTGAAAGGTAGGTATGATGTTAAGGAGAGGAATGCAGAAGGCCATATGGTAGTGGATTTTGTGAAAAGGATGGACGTGACTCTGGTGAATATGTATTTTAAGAAGAGGGAAGAACATAAGTGACGTACAAGAGTGGAGAAAGATGCACACAGATGAAGTATATCCTATGTAGGAGGGACAATCTGAAGGAGATTGGACACTGCAGAGTGGTGACAGGGATAGCATAGTTAGGCAACATAGGATGGTGGTCTGTATGATGATGTTGGTGATCAAGAAGAAGAGAAGGGAAGTGAGGGGAGTGCCAAGGATCAAATGGTGGAAGTTGGAAAAGGATAACTGTAAGATGGAGTTCATGAGGAGTTAAGACAGGCACTGGGAGGTAGTGAAGAGTTATCAGATAGCTGGGCAGCCACAGCAGAGGTGGTAAGGGAGACAGCTAGAAAGGTGCTTGGTGTGACATCTAGACAGAGGAAGGAGGAAAAGGAGACCTGGTGGCAGAATGAGGAAGTACAGGAGAGTTTACAGTGGATGAGTTTGGCAAAGAAGAAGTGGGATTGTCAGAGAGATGAAGAAAGTAGACAGGAGTGCAAGGAGTTGAGGCACATGGTGAAGAGAGAGGTGACGAAAGCTAAGGATAAGACATATGGTGAGTTGTATGAAAGGCTGGACACTAATGTGAGAGAAAAGGACTTGTACCAATTGGCTAGAATGTGCAGCAAATTAGGGTGATAAAGGGTAATGAGGGAAACATATTCACATGTGAGAAGAGTGTGTTAAGCAGATGGAAAGAGTACTTTGAGGGGCTGATGAATGAAGAGAATGACAGAAAGAAGGTTGGATGATGTGGGGATATTGAATCAGGAAGTGCAATGGATTAGCAAGGAGTAAGTAAGGACAGCTATGAAGAGGATGAAGACTGGAACAGCTGTTGGTCCAGATGACATACCTGTGGAAGCATGGATGTGTTTAAGAGAGATGGCAGTGGGGTTTTTACCAAGATTGTTTAACGGTATCTTGGAAAGTGAAAGGATGGCTGAAGAGCAGAGAAGAAGTGTATTGGTACTGATTCTTAAGAATAAGGGTTATGTGCAGAGCTGTAGTAACTACAGAAGGATAACATTGATCAGCCACAGCATGAAGTTATGGGAAACAGTAGTGGAAGCTAGATTAAGAAGAGATGTGATGATTAGTGAGCAGCAGTATGGTTTCATGCCAGGAAACAGCACTACAGATGTGATATGTGCTTTGAGGGTATTGATGCATAACTATAGAGAAGGTCAGAAGTAGTTGCATTATGTCTTTGTGGACTTAGAGAAAGCATATGACAGGGTGCCTAGAGAGGAGTTCTGGTATTGTATGAGGGAGTTGGGGTTGGCAGAGAAGTATGTAAGCGTGATACAGGATATGTACAAGTGCAGTGTGACAGTGGTGAGACCTGTGGTAAGAGTGACAGATGCATTCAAGGTGGAGGTGGGATTACAGCAAGGATCAGCTGTGAGCCGTTTCTTATTTGCAATGGTGATGGACAGGTTGACATACAAGATCAGACAGGAGTCTCCGTTGACTCTGATGTTTGTGGATGACATGGTGATTTGTAGTGAGAGTAGGGAACAGGTTAAGGAGGCCCTGGAGAGGTGAAGATATGCTCTAGACAGGAGAGGAATTAAGGTCAGCAGGCCTAAGACAGAATATATATGTGTGAATGAGAGGGAGGATAGAGGAATGGTGAGGATGCAGGGAGTAGAGGTGGCGAAGGTGGATGAGTTTAAATACATGGGATCAACAGTTCAGAGTAATGGTGAGTGTGGAAGAGAGGTGAAGAAGAGAGTGCAGGCAGGGTGGAGTGGGTGGAGAAGAGTGGCAGGAGTGATTTGCCACAGGTGGGTACTAGTTAGCATGAAAGGGAAGTCCTACAAGATGGTAGTGAGATCAGCTATGCTATATGGGTTGGAGACAGTGGCACTGATGAAAAGACAAGAGGCAGAGCTGAAGGTGGCAGAGTTAAAGATGTTAAGGTTTGCACTGGGTGTGATGCGGATTGACAGGATTAGAAATGAGTATATTAGAGAGTCAGCTCAGGTTGATAGGTTTGAAGACAAAGCCAGTGAGGTGAGATTGCATTGGTTTGGACATGTGCTGAGGAGGGATGCTGGGTATATTGGGAAAAGGATGCTAAGGATGGAGCTGCCAGGTAAGAAGAAAAGAGGAAGGCCTATGATTAGGTTTATGGATGGGTTAGAGAGGATATGCAGGTGGTTGATGTGAAAGAGCAAGATGCAGAAGACAGTAAGAAATGGAAACAGATGATTTGCTGTGGCAACACCTAACAGGGCAGCTGAAAGAAAAAGAAGAAGTAGAAAAAAGAATAGTAAGTAAGGCTAACAAGTTACTGACTGAAGACATTATAAAAGAAGGAACAAAGGAAACACGTTTTTTATACCATTTGGCTATATGGGTAAAAGTAAAAGAAAAGGAAGAACATATAAGGCTATGTAAAGTTATTAAAAGATTGAACAAGAAAGATATAGATGAAGGAGAGAGAAAGGAAATTGATCAGTTATGGGAAGATCATGTTGAAATGATAATATTCTATGAAAACTGGACTGATTGGTGGTTAAGTTTTAAAGGAAAATATAAAAAAGTTTTCTAGAATGTTAAGTCATGAAAAGAAGTAAAGAAAAGCAAAATATATGTTTTAAGTCAGAGAGTATTTAGAGAGATATCAAGAAATAATAATAAAAACCTTTTATGAAAGGGAGATAGAAATACATGAAATGAACCAAGAGAAGATTAAGGAAATGTTATATAAGCAAAGGTACTTTCTACAAAGGAAAAATAATTGGCTCCATAGTTGAGTAAATAGTGAGAGAAAATGAGAGGATAATAAGATAATTGAAAAATAATGAAGGAGAAAGAGTAAATACGCAAGAAAAATATTCAAGGTAATAGAACAGCATATAAAAATGCATTTATGAAGAAAGAGATAAAAGAGAGGCAAGTATGGGAAGTAAATAAATTAAGTGAAAAACAGAATGAGATTATGGGGAAAATATAAATATAGGTGAGCTCAATGACATTTTAAAAGATTTGGATATGGAGAAAGCTACAGGAGTAGATGGAATTGAGTATCATATGTATTATAATATGAAAGACTGACAAAAAGTATATGCTGTTGAAGAATTGAATGAATGGTTAGAAAAATTGATAACTAAAAAGGAGATATGTATGGGAGCCATGAAATTTATATGGAAGAAAGTAAAAAAAGAGGATATTAGAAATTCTGGACCAATAGTACTAAATAATACAGAATATAAAATATTTATGAGAATAATAGGGAGTAGATTAGGGAAAGGTTAGATAGATTGATGGAGCCTATGGTTTTTGGAAAAAAGGGAATTGAAGTCAAGAGTTATTAAGGATATTAAGACAGGTGATTGATGATATTATCAATAAAAAAGTGGAAACTAAAGTAATGGTAGGAGATGTGAATAAAGCATTTGTTAAAATGCAATATGAGGAATTGTGAAGTATATTAAGATATTATAATGTAAGTGATAAAAGTTATAAGATCAGTATATAAGAATAACATTAAAAAACATCAATTGGATGATTAAGTGAAGAAATAGTAGAGTGCAGGGTAAGACAAGTTTCACAAGAGATTACCTTATCCATTAGGTAGCCCAGCAAGCAGTATCTTATTTGAACTAGTTATGAATGTTATTATAAACACAGTGAATATAATGTTGAAATGGCAAGGTATAGGATGATATAGGGAATATATGTCCCAATTATTCTTACTTATGCAGATGACATAGTTTTAATTGCTAAGAATAAGAAATGGATCTAGGAAGGAATTAGAAAAATTAAATAAGTACTTAAATATGCTTGGCCTAAGCATTAATAAAGACAGAAGTAAAGGAATCAGACTTTGGGGTGAATTAGAAGGTATTCATTTTAATGATGAAGAGATAGATATTTTAGAAATAATATTTGAGATAAACATGAAGAAAGAAATCCAATGGAAAAAAACGTATACAAAAGTTGAAAGAAATATGCATATTTTGGAGATCATGTAGATTGTCATATAAGAAAAAAGTATATTTAATAAATTCTATTTTCTTAGGTAAGATAGCCTATTTGGCAAGCGTATGTATGATGCATGAAAAAGAACTGTTATTGATCATATTTTCATTTATATGGGGATCAGGACTAAATCCTGTAAGCAGAGAGGACTTTGTACGTTAAGGGAAAAGAAGGAGGCCTAGGGTTAATTAATCCTATAGTCCATGCAGTTTCTTTGAATTTGTATAAAATGTTGTTAGGATTAAATGAAGAAAACAGAAATATAGTAAATGATATAATGAAACCCAAATATAAAAATGTTTAGGAAAGATTAAGATATGGGAAAAGATGGAAGAATAATATTAAAGAATATCAAAATAAGATATTACTATGGAAATTGAAAATAGAAAATGTAGAAAAGAACAGAAAAGAATGGCATGGAAATATAATGAGTGAATGCTATTATATTTATCCCTGGGAACATTTAGATAATGAAAAAAGAAATGTTACTAAAACAAGTTTTATCTGGAGTAAAAATATGTATGAATGTAAAGATTTTATGTGGAGACTGACAATAGTTAAATTGCCTGTTAAAGCAAATATGCCCTATAAAAGGATCCAGGAGAGAGTATGTAATTATTGCGGAGAAGTTGAAATGACGGAACATATTTTCTTGAATTGTATAAGAGTGAGAGAATTGTGGGAAAAATATATGAAATTAATGTATTGGATGATTTTAAAATATGAAAGATATTAACATGAATATGATAGAATATGGGCAATATGGTAATAAAAAGAAAATGGAAGGGACAGAAATTGATAGAGAATTTTTCACATTTTATGGGTGGTACAGAATGAAAGACTAAATGAAATAAAATACAATAGGAAATGGGTATTGTATTCAATTCTGAAGAAGATACATTTTTGTTTGTGGAAAAAAGAGTTGTAGGAAATAATTGAAATATGCAGTTATATTATGTTGTCATGTAAGATGCAATCAGTAGTAAATAAAGTATATAATGTAAACAGTGTATATAAGCTGTCATAATTAATAAAGAACCCCTACTATTTGTAGCTGCTAGATGGTGCAGGGGACTCCTGCGGTGGCAAGAAAAAGGCCTAAGGGAAGCAGCAAAATGGAGTAAGTGGAGAGAAAATCTATAGAGTTTGGAGGTAGAAAATGAGAATTTGGAGGAAAAAAAATTGATCAAAGTGGAGCATTAGAATGTAACCAAAGAGTCATATGTGTAGGATGATACAAATGAGCAGCTTTTAGCTGTCTCAATGGAGATGGAAATAAGCTAGTCTGTTGGAGTGATACACATAACAGAACTGATGTCACGAGGGCTTGTAGATGATGTTCTGTTAAAAGTCATTGAGTAGGATGAGCCAGGTGACAGTTTTACTGTTTCATAGGGTAAGATGACAGATAACTTTTTCAGAAGTGCTGAGGATGGAAATGTGGAGAAGGAATCAGGTGATGTGGTAGCAGAAAATCCAGCAGTAAAACCTATGCAGCAGTGACAGAAAGTAAAAGAGGAAAGCAATAACAAACTGAGAAGATGATTGGTTCTGTGGCAAATAATGCAGCAGTGGTAGGAGGTAAAAAAGGACAGCAGCAACAACCTTAAAAAAGAAGAAAATACAACTGTTAGAATAAAAACAAAAAATTACACTGTAAGAGACAAATATGTTTGGAACAATCTGGTAACTGTTCTGGGATTTAAAGCTCAAGAAATTCAGCCTTTTATACATATTGGGACAGAGACACTTTATGACTTAACATCTAAGAATGAGGGACCAGTGTTGAAATTTCTAGAACTGTGTAACAAAAACAAGGGCATTTATTCATGAAACATTTTTTCTGGTAGTAACTTAAATGTTAAAAAAAGTGTTACTTTGCAGTTTATAACTGATGAACTGGAAGAAGAGGATGTTAAAAATGCATGCAGAGTTTGTGTAAAGGTGTTAAAAGTTAGAGATGACAAAAATGGACAGTGGAGGTTGGGAGCTGTTTTGAAATGTGAAAAAAAAACATGGTGAAACACATGCCAAGTGTTGTTTTTGCTGCTGGTCATGGAGAGGCATTAAGATATATTGACCCACCTAAATCATGCTTCTTTTGTGGGGACTTTTCTCATTTAATTAATAATTGTTACATGATACAATGTAACCAGTGTGGGGAGAAGGACATACAGCCAGAATGTGTATGCCTGAATTTAGGGTGAGTAAAAAAAGAACACTTTGGATGGATTGTCAAGAGCAAACAGTAAATAATGAAAAAGAAGGGGGAAGGGAACAAAACCATCAATGAAGAAGGACAACAGGAGGGCAAGGAGAGAGGGTGAACAAAGTGAAGAAGTAACTGTAGAAGAAGAAAAAAATATGGAGGGGAAAAATCTGAAGAGAGTGCATGCAGGAAGAGATGTCAGGAGAGGGGATTGATACTAATTTTTTGAAGCTCTAGCCAGTGAACAAGGATTATTTGTACATAAACCCAGGAAAAATATTCAACTGAGGACAGAGTAAAAAAAAGAAAACAAAAAAAATATATTTCTCCTAAATTTAAATAGAAGAAAACGCAACAATTGTAGAGTACTTTCCCTAACTGTAAACAGTGTTATTAATATTGTAAGACGGATGGGGATACTGAAATGGTGTGGTAAATGTGATGTGGATGTTATTCTTTAGAAGATGTAAGATTCCTAACAAGTAAAGAACGGCTGCAAACAGAACAATTTTGGGGTGGAAATATATATGGAACTTAGGAAGTTAAACTTGTTCTGGCGTGACTATATTGTGTAAAAGCAGTGAAAATACTACAAGTAATGCTGTTAAGGATGGTAAGATTAACTGTTTGTGGATGTGTGGTGGAGAGAACATATTTATTAAATTATACCATTATATGGATATGTAACTAGCAAGGAAAGAGAGGATTTGTTTAGTCACATATCAAACTATGTGGTGGTTAACATGAAAATTATAATTGGAAGGAATTGTGATTTAAGGGGAGGGTGTAAAAAGAAAGGAAAAGGTGGGAAAATGTACAGGACATGATTAAATGTGGTAAGTTATCCATGTGGAACAAAAGTCAGTGGACTTACAGATGGAGACACTTGAATCTGAAATTGGTTATTTTGAATTATCAGAAGGCTTGCGGCTAGCAGATGATGATACACTTTGTGATGGGTTTTCAAACCATTTAGCAGTGTGGGTGGAGGTGGTGGAAGAGAGTGAGTATATTAATATAGGAAAGGGAATAAAAAGAATAAATGATACATTTGGAGTTGAAACTGGAGAGTGGGAAGTATTGCATTCATGGAAGGATCATTTACCAATGAAGAAATTCTATAAAACTGGTCTGAATGGTGGATTGAATTTAAAAGAAGTATAAAAAGTGTTTGTTTTTTTTTAATTGGCAGGATGATGTAAGAAAGGAATAGAAAGTGAAGTGAACATTTATAGAACTGTATTAGAGAATTTACAGAATAATACAAGAGAGTATTATGACATAAAAAAGAAGTATAGAAGGGAATTTTGGAAAAAAATAAAGCATTATGTTTAGGTAGAAATACTATTTACAAGGGAAAAGGGAGGAGGTATCTGCATATTTGGGTAAAATAGTAAATGAGGATATTAGTCTCATTAAAGAAATGAAAAATGTAAAAAGAGAGGAAAAAGGAACACAAGAGCAAATTATAAGTATTGTAGTATAGCATGTGAAAAATATGTGTAAGAGTAAAAAGTTGGAAAATAAGAGGGACTGGAAAGGGGAGAAAAGCATTTCCAGAATTAGTTAAGGAAGAATTGACAAGGAAATTATCATTAGTGAATTGAATAAAGTACTTAGGAACGTAAATGTTGATTCAGTATCAGGCTCACATGGTATAAGGTATGGAATGTGTAAGAAGTTAATGGATTGACAAAGAGAATATTTTGTAAACATAATGAATGCATGGTATTAGTAAGGGTTTATGATGAATTATGTATTGGAATATTAAAATTTATATGGAAAAAGATGAGAAGAATAAAATAAAAAACTGGAGAGCCATCACACTACATAACACAAACTATGCATTTCTTTTGAGAATAATAAAGAGGAGAATGGAAGTAAGGATGAGGAATATTATGGAAGAAAGTATGTATGGTACAAAAGGAAAGGGATGTCAAGAATTGGTTATTGGTTATGAGGGAAATTGTGGATGATATTATAAGTAAAACAGAGGATGTGAAACATTTGGCAGGTGATACAGTATTTGATAAGGCATTTGATACAGTAGGATATGATGCATTGTGGGATGCTATGGACAAGAATGGAAGAGGTAATAGAATTAAGAGATTGTGTATGCCAGTATATCAAAATAATAGAGTGACAGCATTAATGAATGGGTGACTGAGTAAAGAAATATGCATGAAGTGTGGTATAAAACAAGGATGTCCCTTGAGTGGAATATTGTGTGTATTGGTAATAAATGTGATTGTGAGAAACGTAGCTTATAAAATGAAATATGCTTGATATGTGATACAAAAAGAGGTGGTAATTCCAGTAGTTTTGACATACGCAGACAAAATAGTTATAGCTACAAAGAACAAAATATGCATGAAGGAAGTGTTATTGTGTTTTAATGGATGTTTAAAGGAAATGGGAATGATACTAAATAAAGATAAAAGTCAGGGTCTGGGTGATATGGTGAAAACTGAGGGTGTGTATTTTTCAATGAATGAAGTGATTTTGCTAGGAATAAAATTTAACAAAAATGATGTAGTTGTGATGCAATGAGAGGGTTTGATAAAAGAAATGAAAGGGATATGTCTTCTGTGAAAGATGTATAGATTAGCATGCAAGAAAAATGCTTATCTGATGAATTTGGTATTAATGGGCGATAGCATATAAGTCACATGTTTATATGATCAAAGAAAAATATGAAAAGGAAATTGCACAATTGGTGTTTTCTTTCATATGTTGTTAAAGATTGAAACCAGTAAAAAGATGCATTGGATATGAGTGTAGATGAAGGGGGATTGGGGTTAATAAATCCTGTTGTTTATTCTGCTTCTTTAAACTTGTATAGAGTATTAAAGTGACTAAAGGAAGAGAATAAGAATTCAATAGTGAGAATATTTAAATGTAAGTACAAATATTATAGGAGATGATGAGAATAATAAAAAGAGAAAAAGAATATGTAAAGGAAGACATCAAAATTATCAAGAAAAATATTCATACAGTGAAAGATAGAAGAGTGTGGTATAATAATTTGATGAAACAATATTATTGTACCGATCCATCAGGAACATTTACCAGAAGAAGTGATGAAAGCCGCTTGAGTATGGAAAATGTGGTGTATCAATATAGTAGAGTGTCTGGATTTCCTGTGGAGACTGGTAATAAAAAAAGTTACCAGTAAAGGGGAATATGCCATGAAAAGAAAGTTGGAAGAGTGTTTTTATTTTGTGGGGAGGAAAAGAACAGAACATGCTTTTTGGAAATATTAAAGAGTGGTGAAACTATGGAAAAACTTGTGTGAAGAAAATTATTTGAGACTATTTATAACATAATGTAGATATAATATGATTATGTATGGATATTATAAGGATAAGAAGAAAGAATATGTTAAAAGGGTGGATAAGTATTTTATGTAGTATGGGTTATTTTGAATGAAAGACTGACTGAAATTATGTTTAATGGGAAATGGATTTTGGCAGACATTGCAAAAATAGATTATGGCTGTTGAAGAAGGAGTAGGGGTCAATTATGGAAGAGCAACAATGAGGATGTTATAATAAAAATGATGATTAGTAAAAAATAGAAATGTGTGTATTTATACTCTTTTTGATTGGCACCATGATATATTTTACATACACCTAAGCTACTACTAACTCAGGCAGATAGGGCCTTAGTAAATTTAACATCTCATCCAACTGAAGCCACAGACAGAAATACAGAACTCCTTATTGTGCTATGCACACTGCCACTACACACTATCTCTCTCTCTCTACACACACACATATATATATATACATATATATATATATATATATATATATATATATATATATATATATATATATATATATATATATATTTGTGTGTGTGTGTGTGTGTGTAGAGAGAGAGACAGTGTGTATTATATGTTGCCGTAGTACATTAACTTTATGTGTATGTTTTTTTTTAGAGCACTGCAAATGTTGCCCAGAAGGTTGGATTGAATTCAAGGGAATCTGCTACTACTTTTCTAAAGAACAAAAAAACTGGAACTCCAGCAATTTATTTTGCACTTCCAGCAATGCACAGCTTGTTATATCTGATAGCAACAGCATATTGGTGAGAAATAAGTTTTTCTGCCTAAATATTTTCACTGTCTAGCCATATGTTTTCATGTATGCTGTGTTTCAAGCATTCTACAGTTCATATATGCCATATGTCATGAGCTGAAAAATATGTCACACGACAACATTTTAAAGCACTCTCAATACCAAAAAAAAAAACTCTTGATTTCCGTCCTTTTCGTTGGAAGTATTCTTGCAATAAAATGGGTTTCTTCTTCTGAACTGATTGCATCAATAAATAAATGTAAGCTAAATTGGACTTAGTATCTGCAATCCTGCAATACTGATATTTAATGAGAACTAATGTATATGCCATGCCCAGTCTCTTTCCCTCACATTCTCGGTCAGTCTATCTTGGACAGCATCATAGGTGTTTGCTTTCAAAAGTCATCATTAAAATGTTATATCTTCATAGGAGATTACTAGGCTAACAGCTTAACAGCCCTTACAAGCCTTGCCAATATTACCCAAATTTTACCCAATTTATGACCTATAGGAGCTAGAAGATGGCTTAGATTTGTGTCTGTTCCTCTGAATATTTTACAGACTGCCCCTGTCCATAAGGGACATAGGCACTTCCCAGGAGTAAATTTACAATTCCCCATCCATTGATCCAAGCTGCATTTGAAGAGGGCCAGGGAAGTGCTCTGCTTAACATGAACAGGAAGTCTGTTCCAGAGAAAGGGTAATTTTTGAGACACATATCTGTCTCTCCACAAGTTTTGTTGTAGTTACAGACCAGCTTTAGATCCTTAGACTGGATGACCCTTTTGCGAATGTGCAACAGTTCCATCAGGGCTGGGTTTGTGAATGCCTTGTAGCTTAGGTATAGGTCACCTCTTAATAGTAGAAGACAGAGTCTATCCATATAGGACGTGTTATTTACACCCTGTATTTTCGTTGTGAGGAACCTCTGAGGTCACTACAGCTGTTGTAAGTATCTAGTCAAGTACATGCAAAAAGGTGCATAATACTCGATTATTGATCTGATCAGGACTGAGTACAGTGGGACTATAGCCTGCTTTGATCTGGACGCCATGCCTTTACTTATAAGTTATGCCACATAGAAGGACTTCCTCACCACTGTGGACACATGGAGGTCAAAGTTCAGGCTAATATCTATCTGTCAGTGTACCTAGAGGTCTCACCTCTGAGTCCACTTTTAGGGGTGTAGGATTAATGCTGTAATTTTCAGGGGTATTTGACTTCCTAAAGGGTATGATTACGTATTTTTTGCATTTACTTTTAGGACATGGCCCTAGCACCAATCATTTATCTGAGTCACACCCTTCTGAAGGATATCTACATCATTGTGGGATTCAATAATTGCTCCCAACTTGCAGTCATCAGCAAACTTTGTTAGCTAGAGGCCTTCTACATTTGTCTAGACTTCAGAGAAGTATATTCCAAAGAGGAGTGGGCCCAGCACTGAGCCCTGTTGCACATCACTAGTAACTGGCCTCCTTGCATCTGGATTAATCTACTTTAACAATGTTTCTTGTCCGTGAGCCATTTGGCTATCCATCTGGTGGTGTAGGGATTTATGCCCAGTTTTGTGAGTTCTTCTATAAATACCTGAGCAGGAATTTGTGTCAAATGCTTTGGCCAGGTCAAGGTAGGTAGTATGCACTGTTTTACCCTCATCCATGGCCTTAGTGATTTTCTCAAAGAAGTCTATCAGATTTAGTAGGCATGACATGCCCTTGACATAGCTGAATTGGATTATGTCCAGTTTTTGGAGGTTTCCTATGTCATTATTTATCAAGTACATGTTTATTCTTTCCATGGTCTTGCATATAAGACTAATCAAGCTTATGAGTCTGTACTTTCCTGGGTCAGTTGATGGTCCCCTTTTATGCAGAGGGATGATTGTTGTTTTCCTCCACTCTACCAAGTGCCAGTCTGGAGGCTGTGGTTAAATAGAGATCCTACTAGTCCTGGCAGGTTCTCTTTCTAGCTATTTAAGAGGCATCCTGGGATATCATCAGGACCCATCAGAGACATGTTTTAGCTTTAGAGATTGCAGTGATGACCTGTTCCTTGGTGATAACCTTTAGAGGAATGGTGGAGGGTATTTCTTTAGGGGTAACCAAAGGTGATGAGGATGTGAAATTTGAGCTGAATTTATCGTCCAGAAGATTTGCTATATCTTCTGGCTAAGGGCAGGTGATGCTGTCTATAACTAATTCTGCAAAATGTTGGGCATTGCCCTTAAGACTGAGGACATGACTGAAAAATGCCTTATGGTTACTTTAGCTTGGGAAGCTATTTTAGCCCCAAAATTTGCTTTAGAAGACTTGGCTAATTCCCTGATTTGCTTGTTTAGGCTAATGAAGGATTTTTCGCTCTGTTGTGCACATTGTCTTCTACTCCTAGCCAGGATTTTCTTTCTTTTTTTGTACAACCTGTTTATATTGGGTGCACCAAGGCTTATTTTTGTGGCTTAATCTAGGTTTATTTCAGTCTGGTTCTGCAGTTTGTATGCAGTTGTTTATATGGTCATACAGGGCTTTTGTGTAAGCCTCTGCATAGGCTTCTGTGTATCTGGGTTTGGGGGAGCTTGGAAACTTGCTACGCCATCACTTAATAGGAGTAGTTTGCCTTAGAAAAGTTTTTAAAGGTTTTGGGGTTAGGTGGGGGTCTATGTTATATTTATTTTGAGGGAGACCATTTTGAATCTGATCTCACCAGTCAGAACATTACACTTGGGAGAGAGGGTGCAGCACTCTAACATATTTGTGAGTACCAGGTCTAGGATATTTGTACCCTGAGTGGGAGTGCAAACTAGCTGCTCCAGGCCATTTGCATTAACAAAGTTTAGAAATCTTTAGGCCTGCACATTAGTGGAAATGCATGTTTTGCAGTTAATGTTTGGGCAATTAAAATCTCCCATGAGTATAGTATTGAGCTGAATAGTGAGTGATTCAAGTAGCTTCAGGTATGATGTATGGATTTCCTGGTTCAGAGTCAAGGACCTGTAGCTAGCAAAAATATGGTAATGGATTTTCCTATGCTAAATTGGACACAGAGTAGCTCAATCATGTCATACTATTTGACCAGCCTTGAATTGTGCTTATCCTTATGTAGATAGATACACCTCCACGTTTTTCCCTTTCATGTGCAGTGGGTGATCGGAACATATGAAAGGCATTATAGGCATGTACTGCTGGAGTACTTTCTGTGGCGTCGGACCATGTTTCAGTAACTGCACAGACATCAGCATTTTCCATGGTAAGAAGTGCTTCCAGGGAGTGCAGTTTCTTGTGAGAGTCCTATCACTGAGCATTAATACCTTTAGCTTATCCTGAATATATTTTGCTATGTTGGAAGGTTTGTCTGTCTGGAAGTGCCAAAAAAGGCACTATAGGGATGGCTAATGTTTTGGCTAATATCCAAAAGCCTAGTGGTGATAAGTGAAGACCATCCCTGGTAAAGCACCATGGCTTTTCAACCATGTTCTCCCAGGCTGTCAAATATTGGGCCCATTCAGAACGACACCAGTAGCTAAGCCAATTATTAAAGTAAATCATTTTCTGTTAGTATTGTGACATCATCCTTGGAGATGGTAGAATGCTTTCAAGTGCTAGGCTCATACCTATCTGTGACACATAATTTGAAAGCTCAATCATGCCTCTCTACATATTGTCCAAGGAAGTACTTCTTAGGTCATTTACACTCACATGGAAGATGACTGAGTCATACTGGTCCTTGGGATTTAGTGACAAGTGCATGCATGATCTGATGGATCCTGGCCTCTGACAGACAACCAGCTGTAACATTCTTCTTATCCAGTCTGGTGAGAGGGACATCAGTGTGCCTCACAATGAAGTATCCTATGACCAAAATTCTGGGTTGTGGGGTTTTACGCCTTATGGGCTTGGTCGTTGGACACAGTGAGATGTGATTTTGTGTTGTGGTGGGAGTTGTCTTGTTTGTGTGCAAGTGGAGTTTCCAAGGACTGCATCTGAAAGGCCTTTGAGGTTTGGGTAAGTTACATGTGAGCACCTTTGCTTATGTGGATCTATGTGTCTGGCTCCTTGTAAGTGCAGTGACTAGTGCGTGTGTGTGTGTGTGTGTGTGTGTGTGTGTGTGTGTGTGTGTGTGTGTGTGTGTGTGTGTGTGTGTGTGTGTGTGTGTGTGTGTGTGTGTGTGTGTGTGTTGCTGACAACTTGTTTGGTGTTATCTGTATCTGTATGTGAAAGTGTAGCCTCCAGTGACATTGTGTAACTCCATTGCTCACATACTGTATTCATATGTTCCAGAATTAAGTGTTGTCAGTGTACATAAGGCAATAGTTACATTGCCTCAGGATTCCCATCTCCACCAAGTTAGATGCAGAGGTAGTGGAAAAATGCCTATCCATGGTTGCAGTTCCCAATGTGGGCTTGACAAGGGAAAGGAGTGGAGAGTGTTTGCAACCAGATGAGGGATGGGTGCTTACTAGATGTAATCTACAGCTAATCTAACCAGTGATGCTGCTCAGTGCCCAAACTAGTTGATCTTTGAGCAGCGATGGTCCTTGGTGCTGTAATAATGTAATCTAGACCTAACTAAATGCAAAAATGCTGCTCAGAGAGGAAACTAGTTGCTGCTTGAGTAGCCCAGGACTGAGGTGAATTTCCAAGGTAGTTTTTATAGGCAAAGTGCAATGTCAGGTGACTGCATATATGCAGGGCAGCAGTAACCACCTCTGTGCAAAGTGAAGCTTCGTGCAAATGTGAGGCTTATATATGAGCAGAAAAAACAAGTTTTACACTAGCTATGCACTAAAGCCAATCAGGTAAGCATACAAAAAGGTTTCCACCAGCAAATCCAAGCTCAGATAGGTGAAATCAGCCCTCTCCAGCCACAAGAGTGCAGGCTTTAACCCTCTTCATGTAAAATGACTGATTTGGAGTCCTTGTGTTAAGGGACCACAAAACAGATGCCTAAAAACACTGAAAAACAGATAAAGTGTATTTAAATGCAGAACAGCAGCCCTACAGCAGTTAGAAATGCAAATTAAAACTCTAAGCAAGTGCAGGAAAAGCAATAAATAGCACAGAAATCTTTCACAATTTAATGAAAACAAGCAATACAAGTACAAAGTAATATTTAATTTCATTTATCTTGCCAAGGATGGCTTTAGACTTATCTGACAGTAGTTTTATTTTCTGCAGTGCCCCACATTGTGCATTAGTCAAAAGTTTCAGATTGCACAGCTGCCCATTAGACAGAACTGCAACATGTAGAATTGCTGGATAAGAGTCACAATTATTTGAACAATCATTATCCCCTCTTCATTATGCTGGATCATTTACATTGAAGGAATTATGACCGATTTGATTCTTCAGATAATAGATAAACTCAAGCAGAATGATATTCCGGATTTGCAAGGCATGGTTGTTATAACTGTATCCAGTTACATCACACCCACACAGAAACCTTAGAATCTTAAGTCAAATTTATTTATTTATTTATTTGACATTTATTGACCGGGTTAGTCCGACTGAGATAGTGCCCTTTTCCAGCCGAGGCAGGGGAGAAAAGCTCAGCAACTAATAAAAACAAAGCAAGATTTGTCATGGTACATTTAAACAAAGTCAGTAATAATTACTTAGTGAAACACATGATACAAGAATTAGAAGATTTAGATTCATAGGTTCATAGGTTCATAGGTAGGTACTAGGCTATTAGCCCTAGGGCCTATATAAGCCTAGCCAAAAAGGTACCCGGGCTTTTGCCACCCAAGGAAATTATTTTTCTGTGCCCCTATTGAGCAGAGCCACAGAAGTGATCCCCAGGGTGAATTTCCTGTTTCCCATCCAGTCATCAAGATTTTTCTTGAAGAGTGCTAATGAGGAGCTCTGCTTGACATAGATAGGTAGTCTGTTCCAGAGTATGGGAAGTCTCTGGGACAGGAATCTAGTCCTCCAGCATGTTCTGTTTATTGTGGTGACAAGGTTTAGGTCCCTAGAGCATGTAGCTCCGATGGATTGGGATTTCTTTAAGTGGAGCATGTCCAACAGCTCTGGGTTTGACATAGCTTTATATGTTAGGCAGAGATCACCTCGGAGTAGGCAATATGTGACAGAGTAAAGCTGGAGTATTTTGAGACGGTCTGCGTAGGGCATCTGTTTCAGTAGTTATTTGTGAGTACTGCTTAATAAAGTTTACACATTATAATAAAAACCCGTTTTTAATTTTAAAGTTAGCCTAGATGATGGGAAAAACGACAGTTTGTTCTAGAGGAAGAGAAGCATCAAGTTGAATGCAGCTTGTCACACTGATATTTCTTATGTAGGAGAGGAACAGATTGCGGGATTATTACTTTTTACAATCACAATATTGATGCATATGGAGAAGCACTGACAATAGGTAGCATTCAGATGGGATAAAATAGGTATGTTTACAGTGGCATATCCAGGTAATTAGTGAGAAAGTTTTTAAGAGCAGTTTTGAATTTTGGTAGGTTGTTTGTGTTTTAAATGGCTTTGGAGAGTTTGTTCCAGGAGACTGCTGGAGAATAACTGTTAAGGTTTTTGTCCTATTGTTCTTTTTGGTTTGTGAATTGCTAATTGATTTTGCTCAGAGCTGATGAGTGTCCTAATTGGGGTGTAGGGGGGAATGATTGAGGAGATTGCTGGGCAGTGGGAGGTTTGTACAGGATAGAATGCATGATGAGTACCTGTGAGAGAAGAAGCTGTTGTGGGAAATGAGGAAGTCTGATTGGTTTAAGGTCTTTAGTGAGAGACAGTGGTGAGTTTTAAAGGTTTGTTTGATAGCAAATCTTGCAACTTTGTGGTATGTGGTTTCACGATAAAAGGGAAGTGTGCTAGTTGTCAAGGATGTGGGAGCTGTAGAAGAGATTAGGGAGAAGGTAGGCTTGGGTAAGGGAGAGACAAGAATCATTGGTTAGAATTTTTTTATTTCTGTATAGCAGCCCAAGTTTTTGGTGATTTTTTTTATGCAGTTATGTATGTACATGAAGGGTGAATTTGAGCTGATCATCTATCATGGTGCCCAGGATCTTAATATGTGTTTCTACTTGGACAGAAGTGTTGTTAAAGGATGTGATAGTGAAGAATGGTTTAAGGTGATTGAGAGATTTAGGAAGGAATAATAGGAACTTGGTCTTCTTAGGATTTAGTATTAGCTGATTTTTAGTGAGACAGTTTTCAACAGATGTGAAGGACTTTTGTGTGAGAGAGTTTGGATCATTGAGGTTACCTGAGATAGTTAGGACTGTACAGTCATCAGCATATTGTATAAGAGAAGACAGAGGACAGAAGGTGCACAGGTGGTTAGGGAAAATGTTGAATAGTACTGATCCTTGAGGGACTCCCATATTAATGGAAAGAGATGGGAATAGTGAGGTAAGCCATTTGACAGATTGTTGTCTGTCAGAAAGTTAGCTAGTAAACCAAGATATAGTAGAACTAGAGAGATTTAGTTCAGAAAGTTGAGCAAGTAGCAGAGAGTGAGAGGCAGTATCAAAAGCTTTTGGCAGGTCAAGGAAGAGAATGGAGACCAGTTTGTTGTTGTCTCTGGCTTATGAAATTATGTTGGTGAAGGGAATAAGGGCAGTAGAGGTACTGTGGTTTGTATGAAAGCCATGCTGTGTGGAGGTTAGTAGATTTTCCTGGTGTAGCTATTCCATGATTTGTTTATGAACACATTTCTCTAGGATTTTAGAGAGAGGAGACAGGATTGCTATCAGTCTATAGTTTGATAGTTCTGTGGAGTTACCTCCTTTGTATATGGGTAGTGTATAGAATTTTTTCCAGATAGCGGGTACTTTGGATTCTCTTATAGAGTGATTAATGATTATAGATATAGGATAGGCAAGCCAGTTAGCAGCTGTCTTTAGAAATAAAGGGGTAGTTTGGCAAGGTTTCAATTTTTGAAGAAGATGTTTTATGTAACTTGCTGGAACTGCTTTTAGTGAGAAATTGTTGGGTTGCTCGGGGGTGAGGTCTGGAGGGAAATCTGAGTTAGAAGATGGTAGAAGATTATTCATGGTGACTATAAAGTAGGAGTTAAATATGGATACTATTTCTTGAGGAGTATTATTTGGACAGGGATTGGGGATTGTTGGGTTACTAGAATGCAGTATATGGTTAATGAACTTCCAGAATTTTTTCGGGTTACTGGTTTTGGAGGGTTGGGGTTTTTCTGTAGTAGTTCTTTTTATCTTTGCTGATTTTTTGGTAAGATTGCGTAGTTCCTTGTAAGTTTGAAGGTGGGGAGCAGATTTTGTTTTAGTCCAGATTTTCAATTCCTTGTCTCTTTTATGCATTAAAGAGCATGTGGTATGTGGTAAATGTGGGGGAGCTAAGAGATATGACTCTAAATGTTTGGAGGGGAATGAGGGAGTTGAGAGTATTGAGAAATATGGAGCTAAATTTTTGGACTGCTTCGTCAAGAGGTAGATGAGTTAGGAATGACCAGCTTATTGAGGAGAGAATAGTACTGAAAGTATCCGGAGGGAAGTTGGTAAGCTTATGGCATTCCTTAAGCTTACATGGTCAACAATGTAGAGGGAAGGATCTAGGTACTCTGACAGAGAGAGAGAGAGAGAGAGAGTGGTCATATAGTGTGTCTGGTAATGTTTCTGAGAAATAATATTTGTTGGGGTTGGAGATTAGTATCCAGTGTATGATTGAGCTGGAGTTGGTGGATTTAGAAATATGGGTTGGGATGGAGATAAGATGAGAAAAGCCTTTCAGGTTAATGAAGCTGGTAGGGTTGTTTGAGGTCAGCGATGACCAGTTTATATTGACGTCTCCAAAGAGGATAGTTTTGTGAGGTATATTATATGTGTGCCAGGAGAGAATTTGTGCAAGTGTATGGAGATGTTGTCACTGTATGTGTGTGTGTGTGTGTGTGTGTGTGTGTGTGTGTGTGTGTGTGTGTGTGTGTGTGTGTGTGTGTGTGTGTGTGTGTGTGTGTGTGTGTGTGTGTAATATATATATATATATATATATATATATATATATATACTGCTATTGTTAGTGTGTTGTGGTCATTAATTTTGCAATTAGCTGTCAGGAGTTCAGCTGGATGGAAATTAGGGGGGATTGGGTAATGGCGACAGTGTGAGGTGGTTGGAGTAGATTATGGTGACTCCACCTCCTTTTTTAGAAATAGAAATGGATTGGTTTGAACATCTAATTGACTTTTCTTTTTGAAGCAGCACACACCTCCCCTTCATCATTAGCTTACCTTCTTTTCCTAATACCATAGGCAGCTAATACATTTTAACAATATATTTATTGTTTTGGTGTATCACCTCTTACAGAAGACACTTATTCATCACCCTTTCTGGGATCTTTATTCAAAAGGATTTCATTTTCATTGGACATACATTTTATGTACATTTCTTTTGCTTTAAAAAATTTTGCAAACCTTGTTTATGGTTTAGGCTACAAAGCTTCAGAAAATCCCCATCATATTGTAAATTACTTATGTCAATATTCCATACTCTTGAATAGAGATAGACATTTTCTTTGTTTACATGAAAATGGGGACTTCATTATCATGAAAACATCATCCAATCAAAAATAAAGAGTACAACACCACCAGAGTACAACTATATGAGAAAATATATGATTTAAGGCATTAATTAGTCTTAATCAGAGAAGGTACACTGTTTTTGTTAGACATATAGTACATATATTTATCTCATTTTGTTAACTTAGTTAATACCAGGGATCGAATGCATTTTCACATTAGAAATAAGAAAAAAAGGATCACAAACCAACAATTACATTACCATAAAATTACAAAGGAATTATAACAGTATCTAACAACACAACCTAGAATATTAAAATTATACACTGCATAAAGAGCATCTATTCTATTATTTCTAACTGACATATTGCTATGTGTCTAATTTCTACATTTTGCAACAGGATATCTGCATCATTTTAATTCTGTCCTATTGTCTGGATGAACTCAATTCAGTACAAAAATAATCCGGCTGTTTAGCAGGAAGGGATACCAAACCAAACTTATAAACCCCTCCCCATTCACATATGCATGTGCACAGCCACCCCATACCAGCAGCCTTTGATACCATAGCTAATCCATTGTAGGCAGTCCATCCCTGTCACAGGCCTCTTAAAAACTTGTTAGTTCACATCCTAGCCCACAGTCTTTCCATCTTATCAATTTCCCCCATCATATACAGTAAATAGTCTAAGGGTCTCACCTCCTTCTGAGGCCGTAGAATGGATCTGCTCCTCTACTCAGTTCAGTTTCTCCTGACTTTTTCTAACCAATAAAAAAATGATTCATCTCAGGAACTGTACCCTTTCTTCATAAGTACTGACTATAATCATTCTCTTCCTTCTGATTTCTCCTGCTGTCCATATAAACCACTACCACATATTATATGAAAGCAGGTATAGTCCATCTCCCTAGTCCTACATTTACCTGAAAATTCTCCTTACCAATGCAACCCCTTTTCCCTTCCACAAACTCTATACCATTTGTCCAGATTCAAACCCCTCAAGAACATAAGCATATGCCTGTCAGTGGCCACTGGTAATGAGAATATCGTTATGTGAACCACATCAGTCCTACCTGCTCTTTCATGTATACACCAGTTTAAGCATCTTTACTATTTAATGGATCATATTACTCTAGCTAGTGTCCTCCAATAAAGAGAATATCCTCAAATGCAAGTATTTTGTTCCACTATTATCTATCCTCAGCTGCCACTTAGCCATATTAGCATTACCCAATAAAACAATAACCAAGCATAACCAAGACACCTTCCCAAACTCCCTAAAGACTTCCAGAACTTGTGGTACAGTTTTCCCACAACCAGGATCTACATACTTTACCTGAAAGCAGATTAAAAGAACAACAGAGCCCCACAATTCTGAATAAACCCCTTCCTCAAGCAAGAGATATCTATAATTCTTAACATATCAAAGGTCCATCTAATAACACAGCTTAAACCCCCAATCCATTTTTTTTCAGTCGTATCCACAAATTCATCCAATGTGATTCATATACTGTCCGAGGTACAGCCACACATGAAACCCACCTGTCCCACATCTGCTAACCAACTGTAACTTTCTCAAACTTCACTAACAGTGTCATCGTGTAAACCTTTGCATCAGTATTCACAACTGAAATGGGTCAAAAATATTAAATATCCATAGGATATAAATTACTTTTAAGTATAACTAACACTGAGGTCTCAAAGAAATACTCTTGCAAAATACAGACCAATCCTTTGCTGAAGTAATACCTACAAAACCATAAATATCTCCTACTCTAAAATTTTATATAAATCTTTAGAGAATATGTCCAGTTCTGTAGCCTCACAGATCTTGAGATGATGGCTAACTGTCACTGTTATAGACACATGGACATCCTTACTCAATTCTTACCCTGCAAATGATTATCACTCCTCTGCAAAATTACCTAATACTTACCTGTCTTAGGTATCCCCTTCTAATCTCAAGCAACTCTTGGCAGTAACCATAAACACCTTCTCTCCACTCATATTCTTGACCAGTTCACTAAAACCCTCACATCTTATTTCCTTCAGCCTATAAGGAAACATCTTTCAATCATGTTCCCTTCTCGCCCACCAAAACACAGCCCAGCTGCCCAGCTCTGTCCATACCTCCCAACCATACTGAATTACTTATTTTTTACCAAGCTTTGGGGTCCAAATAATGGAGTGCCATGATTCCCAAGTGGCACCCCTTAATTTCCAAATTCCTGGTACTTTTAAATGTTATTTCCTGGGTTTTTTTTGAGCTGACATCATCATATGCACGATGACATCAGCTCCACGAAACAGCCTGCCAGCCTGTCAGAATTGAGCTGAAGCTCAATGTGCATTTTCATCTGCTCAAATCCTTAACCATGATGCCATTTTCATGTGCTTTTGCCAAACTGGAATCTGGAATCTTTTTTGAGCTACCTGGAAAAGAAGGGTGTGCATGTCTGCTCAAATCCTTAACCACAATGCAAGGCATGCCAAGCCATTTTCATGTGCTGGTGTGTGTGTGAAATGCCCCCAGGTGAATATACCTGGTGGCTAGAGGATGTATTCAGGCTCAAACTTTGAACCTTTGGTACAGGTAACAAGATCCTAAAGTCCCTACCCACCACCCCTTCTGAAACTTTTCAAGATTTATGCCTCATATATTTGTTCTGTTCCTCATAAAAGCTGTGGTTTTCTTGATTTCAGTGAAGGATTGAATTCACTAATGACAGGTATTTGAATTTCAGACTTCATATTCTTCATAAAATAAATGGCAACACAAAACCTTTTATTCTAGCAATTTTCTAAGTTTATAAGATCAGTATTTGAAATTTGTCCCTGTTTTTGGGGCTGTATTCCCCCATTATTGGCTTTGTTCAGGGTTTTTTGTGCTAAGAGGTTGAGAGCTATGGTGAGAAGTGAGAACTGAATTCTGTATTCCTCCATTATTGGCTTTGTCCAGGTTTTTTTTCTAAGAGGTTGAAAGCTAAGTTTCCGTCTTTTTATTGTTCAGGAAACTGCTGATCTGGCATAGAAGTATGTTGTTCTGACTGTAGTGCACAGGGTCCTGGGTTCAAGACTTGGCAGTGAAATGTATGCTGATAACACAACATTTTATTCTAGCAACTTTCCAAAATTATACAAGCAATGTTTAAAATATGCCCCTGGTTTTTTTGGGCTTTTGTCCCCCCCCCCCCAATAAATTTTGGCTTTTTCCAAATTTCTTGTGCTGCAAATTTGAGAGATACAGTTGTGTCGAGTGGATTTTAGAAGGAGCCGAGAGCTTCAGGGAAAGAGAAGTTTAGTGCTGCTTATGTTAATAGCATAACCATTTTAAATACTTGCTTTTGATGCAGAAGGCTGTGGGTTCTACTCCAACAGTTTGGAGCTGCATTGCTAATATTGTACTGTGTTGTTGTACTTTTAAAGGGGTGGGTCTAACAAGTCAAGGGTGTAGCTACAGATACAACAGAAGTGAGAAAATGTCATACAGAAGGGCATTTTGTGCCTCAGTGGAAAGAGCACAAAATACCATTAATCCAAATTCAGGTACAGGAAATCATAATTATGTTCTGTGCTGCATTATCAGAAAAATATTTGTAAACCAGTACATTTTCCAGCATTCAAGATAAAGCACATATTTTTCCACTGCAGAGGAGAAGCAAAAGTAGCCAGTTAACAGCACCTGCATTACAATGATAGTTTTGATGCTTCAGGATGAATGTAGGAGAGGGTCTGTCAGTACTTGGACTAAAAATTGGAAGTCTTAAAACATGCAGTTTGCCTAGTTTATTTTGTTGTGTATTTACAGCTATTGAGTTGGTCTGCTAACACAAATCAGAGTAAGTCAAGCAAAAAACTGAAAATTAAAATAAGTTTGAGAAGCTATGCAAGATGCCCATGGCTTACACTACTGTCATCATATATATATATATATATATATATATATATATATATATATATATATATATATATGTGTGTGTGTGTGTGTGTGTGTGTGTGTGTGTGTGTGTGTGTGTAAGTAGACTTTTATGATGGAAATGTTATGAACTGGGCAGTTTTGTCATTATTGGTTCATGCATTTTGTTTCATTGCCTACTGGAAAAATGTTCAAACAATAAATTTAAAATGCACTCCAAGTCTAACAAGTGTGCTGTATTATACATGGAATGTAATTTAATAAAGTCAGGAAGGTGTATTGAAGAACACGTGTATGTTTCTTGTTTTGTGTGCAAGGGGCCTATGATTTGAAAACAGCCTAAAGATAATCTTTATCCACCACTGGCCAGGTGTATTTTCTTTGGATGTGGTGTGAGTTTCAATGCTGTTTCAATGAATGTGAGTTTCAAGGGAAGAGAAGTTTTAATGCTGTCTGTTTTCATTGTGGACAGTATTGCTTTGTTTAGCAGATGTCTATTAGTGTTTGTGCATTGTGCTATAAAATGTAAAAATAAAATCCAAGTAATCATTGTAGAAGTAAAGCAGTATGCACATTAGTGTTTATGGTAAATGGGGCAAAATAGCCAGGTAATGGGACATTGAAATGGCTGCAGGAGGACTCTGGTGCCATATTTTGGTTGTCTGTTCTTCAGTCTGCATTTGAAAGTTGGTATCCCACAATTCCATTGGAGTAGGCAGGGTTAAGTAATTATGTATGCAATTTGCATGTTAATCAGTGTACAGATTTGTACCTATTTTTCATGAGCCTTGTCCAGATTTTTGATGTTTCCAGGCTGAGAGGTATGGCTCTGTCTCTCTACCTTAGTAAATCCTAATTTACATGGTCTTTTCTTCAACAGTGCAATTATACTTTGTTTCATCTCATTACTTACATCTACATTCTTGCCAGTGTGTTGCTGACTCAAATCGTGCTACAGAATCTTCATTTCAGAATACTGTTCTACCCTTTCTTACTCTACTTCAGCATGATTTCTCTTCAGCCTTGATTTTATACCATTTCGTCTGTCCCTTCAGCCCTCCTTGTCCAGTTTATGTGGATCATTTCCTACACCATATTTTACATCCAATCAGTTTCACCTAAAGAAGAAGTCAGGGGAAAATTTGTATAATTTTAAGAACCCAACTAATTTCATGTTGCCTGTCCACGAGGTTTTCAAAAAAATGGTCTATGTTTTCCCAATAATTTGTAAGTGAAGAGCAATCAAAAAGAATGTGTTGCCAGTTAACTTTGGCAGTTTGATTACATATCCAACACTTATTATTCACATTTTCAGAAAAATGTGTTTAATTTATTAGGAGTGCAATAGGATTTCCCTTGTACCTTTGGATTTTACATCCCCATCAGCAGACAATGTTCAGAACTCTCAATATTTATTGCCTGCACCTTTAGTCAGCTTGTTTCCATGGAAACATAAGAACAGAATGTACAACTGCCCTCAACTGCAGGCTTCTCAACTCACATAAATGTTCAGATTTATTTGATAAAGGAAAAAAATGCATTCACCGTGTTTTCTTAGTTTTCAAACCCACATGATTCCACAAAAGACTTATTCTTAGTTTAAGCCAAAGGCATTACTCCAGACATTCACCTATGTAAAGGTAAGATGAAACATCTCAACTCTACATATATTATAACCATTACACTTTTACACCCCATCCCCCACCACAACAGCAGAAGATTACAGCATCTTAAACATGCTTTTGTCCAGCCTTTCATCTCTTTTACATGGTAATGCTTACATTTCTTAAACTAAAAAAGTACTTGTTTACTTTAGTATCTTTATCACTTACAACAATCACTGAAAAGACTCACCCACACAATCTCATTTGCATACCCCTGACTACATACTACACAAATCTGCTTTACTGTATAACATGCAAATTATATCATGAATGTTTATACAAATGCTGTTAAGAACAACATTTGTTATACTTACAGTTACGTTTGTTTTCTTTTTAGTGTCCTTCTAAGCATTAATGACATGAAGTGGGGTTTATGCTTTTCAGTCCACCCACAAGTTTAACAATGTCAACAAAAATCCAATCTTTCTCAGCCATCTTTTCTTGTAAAGCCATATTTCACAAATATGACTGATGCTTTATAATCTCACATTTATTCACTAATTTCATTGTTGCTGGTCTTCTTCTTGTTCATCTCTATCTCCCTACACCAGACTCTGGTTCAGGTCCATGGCACTCCTGATTCTTCTAAGTCAGGTCCTGTGCTTTTTTTTCTATCTCTCAAGCATTTTCTGTTGGAACATTGAAAAAGTTTTCACTGGCAAAGTCTCTCCATGGGCTTTATTCTCAGATGAATGGGAAACAGAGTCCCCTTCTGTTTGATGGCTCACTTTTTGCTGGACAAACTTTTGTATTTCCTCCATAGCCTGTTTGCATCAAATAAATTTGCTAACCCTTCAGGAAAAAAATATTCTGAATATAGCTAGATACAGCAACTTGAACCTCACACCTGCCTCTCAACATTCCCTGATTGTTGATATAAATTTGCTTCTCTTCTGCCTGGTATAAAGTGAATAATCATTTTCCACAAACAGTCTACTGCCTCCAATTTATAATACTTGACCCTTCAGCCACAGTTTTGTCAGGATCAACTCTTTCTGCTGCTATGAATACAGATCTTGTCTGATTTTTGTTCTGATCAGGTTTGGAACATACACCCAATGTATCCTTTCAATTAACAAATCCTGATGTGCATTACCAGTCCAGCTGCTTATTTGTGCTTTCATAAAATTATGAACTGCTTCTTGCTAAACAGGTGCTTTTTCTTCATCTTTTCTAGTTGGTTTTCTTTCAGGTTGTTTAAGCTTTTCTTTTTTTTATTGCTGGCATCCACTCAGTGTTCTTACTAGCTAGTAACCAAATTTTGCTAAAGCTGGCAGAATTACTAGCCCCTATTTCTCCGTTTCTTTTTTCACAAGGGGAGAACTGAAATTAAGCTCTTAAGTGTCCAGCCATCTTGGAAGTCCCCATTAAAGTTCAATTATTTGAGCTCCAAGTTCTGAACTAGGATCTAAGAGGAAATCCAAGATGATTACCTACACAGCTACAGGATTCAAGTCTCCATCTATGAAAAAGAAGTCAAAGTTGGCTAAAAACTAAAGTAGGTTGTGCTTGGCTGAGACTTGACAGAACATGTAGTGGCTTAACAGATTAATATATGGCACAAACATGCTGGTTGGCTCTCAGTGCTGCAACATCTTGGCCTTTGTTTTGTTTTGTAATTTGCTATGATAAGTAAAGTAAGGCTATGTGATAGAAAAGTGAAGCTTTTGACCTCTAGAGCTGGAGAAAAGTTTAGAGAATTCCATTAATAGCAAGAAGATCACATAAGTCAGTAATTAAGGAAATAAATCCAGACTGTTCTTTGGATGGCTAATAGTAAAATTAAACACAAATATGTTAACCACATAATGTGAAGATAGAAGCCACTAAGGAATACACTGATACTGGGAGAAGGAAGTGATAGAGGCTAAGGCTGATGGACGATGTTACTAAAAAATGAATATGACTTTGCAAGCACTTAAAGAAGCAGTTCTTGACAGACAGGCCTGGCATGCTAAAGTATTTGAGGTCACAAAGAGTTGGACTCAGCTAAATTACAAAATGATAATAACAACAACAACAATATTTCTCCACATCACATACTACAATCACAAAAATATGAACTTTAGTCTCCTAGAATCAGAGGACCATAAAGACATAGGATTGATTTTACCATGTCAGGCTGGGGATTAATTTGTGGATACTCATCCAGTCATCCAGGTTAGTCTTGATGGAAGCAAGAGTGTCACTCTACTTAACATGCAGGGATAATTTGTTCCAGAGATAGGGCAGCCATTGGGTATTGCACATTGGTGCATGTTCAGCTCCTTGGTTCAGGTGTTTGTGCAGCCATATTCTTCCTGTAAAGGTATTGAAGATCCTTTAGGGTGTGGTGTTTGATGGTATGGAATGTTAGGCAAAGATCTCCAAGCAAGAGCCTATAACAGAGAATAAAGTCATTGGCTTTCTGGTCTGTCTTGGTAGCTAAGGATCTTTCGACCAATAATCTTTTTTCTTTATGAACTTTTGGGTACTTTCTAGCTGCATGATTTGTCTGCCTAGGCACATACTAAAAGGGGAATTGTATTCAATAATTGCTCTAATTAATTCAGAGTACAGAGGGACAATAAAATTCTTTGAACTGCATGAAATACCTTTGGAATTTGGTTGTGATAGAATTTCCTAAATATTGTTGCAACATGGTGATCATAGATGAGGAAATTGTCCACCGAGGTACCAAGATCCCTGACTATTGTGTCCATGTGAAGTCAGGTACTACTTACTGTAAGTTGTAGATGAGGAGTGCTTCTCAAATGTGAAAGTGACATATTTTTTTTACGCTTAGTTTGAGTGCTTTCTCTATACATCATTGTTTGCAAGGACTAGTTCTTGCTGAAGTGATTCTGTATCTGTGGGGGGGGGGGGCTGATGTCATCCAGTTTGTAGTAATTTATAAATTTGTTTAGCCCTAGGTAAGGGTTTATGATATAGAGATCAGAAAACCGTATACCAAAAAGGAGGGATCCCAGTACTGAACCTTGGTGGTACTCCACTGGCTACTTTCTTACTTTCTGAAATGGTAACTGCCACCTTAATTGTGTGACTTCCATTCTTCAGTCTGTTTGCAGTCCATCTCTATTCTTCAGGTAGTTTGTAACCCATCTTACCACATGAAGGTCTACCTTTAGTTCTTTTAGTTCCTTTACAATTCCAACATGGAGTACAGTGTCAAAAGCCTTGGACAGATCCACATAGGCTGCTGTCCACTACTTCTGGAACTTTCTCAAAGAAGTTTACCAAGCTAAGTATTCATAATCTGTCTTGACAAAAAACAAACATTTGTGGGTCCAGTTGTATGACATTTTAATTATGTAGTTTATGAGATCAGATATGATACATTCCATGGCCTTGTTCATGAACAGCACATCTGTAATTAATCTATTTTCTTGCTCACAGGCTCAACAGTACCCCATTCCTGGCTGGCAGGATTGAGCATGAAGGCAAACCTTAGGGAGCAAATACTCTAGCTAAAAGTTAAAATTCCACAATAACACATTTCCCTTTGCCACATGTTGTTGCTTTTATACAATGTTTTTTTTTTTGTTTTGTTTTGTTTCAAGTATATAAAGTTTTCTGTTTTCAGATGCTGTTGCAGTTTTGAGAGTGATAAGTATAAGTAAGTTTTAATGTTGTTCAGTAGCTGCACAACCAAGGCACCACATATGGAAAAAGAATCAATCCAGACTTGGGAAATAATGTTTTCAGACTGGAGGAGTAATGGATTCAAACATCTGGCACTTAGTGTAGAACATTAAGACTAGGTACTATTAAAGAACTGCTGCCTGTGGTCCAAGGTTTGATTCCCTCAGTGTCCATTAGCCCACTATGTTGACTCTGAACAAGTCATGTAACTAGACAGTTCTCCAGGGCTGTCTTAAAAAGATCCATGTGGATCAGTACTGTACTTTCCTTAAGGTCTAATTCCCTCAGTTCCATTTTCCTACTGTGTGACTCTAAGCAAGTAATGTAACCAGGTAGCCCTCCTAGGCTGGGTCTGAAAAAGGAACATCTGAATCTCTGTTATATCCTGTTTAACCACAAAATGTCATTGATTCGAAGATAGCTTTTTATTATTTGGTGATATTTTTTTTAATTATTATTTTGTAACCTGATCCTGCAGTGATTTTAACTGTTCTTTTGTAACTGATATTTTAAATAAATGTCTCATTTAACAAAGTTAATTCTAGTTACAGCATGTATTATTGCAATAAGTATAGCCAGAAGTTTGGAACTCTCTGCCTACTTCCAAGACGTAACCCCTTCCTTCACAAATGCAGCCCTTCCAACTCCAAAAACTGCAGCCTTAAGCATAAACCCATTTAGCCAGCCAAGTATTCTAAACAAAAGCAATATAACCATGAGCCACAAAAAATGCCAACTCTTAAACATTAACATTCTAACATATCTCATTACTCAAAATAAATATTTTTTAAGTGACACGCCATGCTATATAGGGTATATGTTTGGCTCTGCCCATGTCTTGCTGTTGTTAAAAAGTGGCTTTGTTCTTGGGAAAAGCAGTCCTTTTTCTCTAACAGAGAATGACTGTGCAGAATGAAAGTAGAACTGTGAGATACTGAAGATCTTTTTGCTGTCTATGCGCCTATGAGTTGATACTAAATGTGGTACTTACGTATTATCGCAACCACACAGTCAGCATTCACTGCATTCTCGGCAACATTCCATTCTCAGTTAAATAACGTGTTGCTGAGAATACTGTGAATGCTGACAGTGTGTGGTTGTCATAATACGTTAATACTTTTCAACCCCACATCTGTTGAAGCTTGTTCACTGCATGTGTAGACAACACATATAAAAATATATAAAACAGTAATGCTTTTACTTCCCTGCAATATTTATAAGATAACGAACACCATTTACTCTTCCGTGGTCCAAAAGAGAATGGCACATATTTTTAATAAGCCTACCTCTCCTACTACCCATGTATGCTACCAAACACAGCAATCACAAAAGGAAAGCCCAATATGCTTTTTGAAGCTTGCAATACACTACAACTGTGGTGTATTCAATGGACTGGGTTGTCTTGCCGTAGCTAGTGTTCTGTGGGGGCGGGGGAACGTGCATGATATAAAGGCTGCGAGACAGGAAGTTGTTGCATTGCATTGCATGTATGTTGACCGGTCAATAAAGCTTGGAGTTGGTACTAACTGCACACCATTGTCTCGCGTCTTCTTTTAAGGTAAAAGAATACGACATGGTGTCAGAAGTGCTGTGTGGCTGTGCTTGGGAGTGCTGACCTTTTGTTGACGATTGTACGAGGGGCCAAGTGGTGTGGAAAGCGGACATGTCGGATGACGAGAATGGTCGGCAGCCACGTGCTAGAATCAATATGGCGACCAGTGCTCCCAATGCTACGTTCAGTATTCAGCCGCCAGAGCCCTTTGACTTCTCCAAACCCCACGAATGGACACGGTGGATACGCCGGTTTGAACGGTTCCGGCAGGCCAGCAACTTATCCTCCAACCCAGAGGGGAACCAGGTGAACACCCTGATATACTGCATGGGCGATGAGGCAGATGACGTTTTGAGAGGCCTCAAGCTGACCGAGGCAGAGCACCAGGAGTATGCTAAAGTGAAGGAGGGTTTTGAAAAGTTCTTTATCGTCAAAAGAACATTGTGTATGAACGTGCGATTTAATATGAGGAAACAAGAACTGAATGAGACTGTTGATGCTTTTGTTACTGCCTTGCATGCTTTAGCGAACACTGCAATTACGGACGTTACATGACGAGCTTATAAGGGATAGAATTGTTGTGGGCCTAGCAGATACTAGACTGTCTGAGCGGATGCAGATGGAAAAAGAGTTGGACTTAGAGAGGGCCGTAAATATGGCCAGACAGTCGGAGGAGGTTAGAAGCAGCAAACGGCCTTGAGGTGTGACAGTCCTTGCAGTACAACGTGAACGCTGTGCAGTCACCACGGACACCAGGCGCAGACGGAGGGCTTGAGAAGTTGGGGCAAGCCTTTGGCCAAATTTTCAGCGCCAGCAGCACAAGAGTAAAGACGCTCCGGCTCGCTGTGTTACAGGTGTGGGGGCCATTTCACCATAGACTCCTATGCCCCGCGACTGCTGCAAGATGTCGCGGTGGGAAGAAGGGCCACTATCAGCGGGTTTGCCGACAGTTCAAGGCAGTGCAGAGTATTGAGGAAGACGAGAGCGGGAGCGTGATGAACAGGGTTCTTCCTTGGCTCTGTCTCTTCCGGGAACCATTCTTGGATTGTGGAGGTGCAAATACAGGGCACACCTATGACTTTTAAGCTTGACACGGGGGCAGATGTCACTGTTATTTCCAAGTCAAACCTGCACTACTTGTTCCGTGGGAGGAACGCTCCTGTGCTCCAGCGGCCGGAGAAACCCTTGCTGGGTCCTGGAGGGATGCCATTGGTGGTTATAGGATCCTTGGAGCTTAAGCTCAGCTACGGACAGAGACAGACATGCGAGAAAGTGTATGTTGTGCAGGGACTCCGCATGCCGCTTTTGGGCCTTCCTGCTATTTTGGGTCTGGGTCTCCTGAAACGTGTTGACTCTATCACCATGGCGTCTTTGAAGGCCTCTTACCCGGAGTTGTGCTCTGGGTTGGGGGTAGTGCAGCGGAAATACCACATAAAGCTCCAACCTAAGGCGGTGCCTTATTCCCTGAAGACCCCAGGAGGATACCACTGCCATTGATGGGGAAAGTGAAAGAGGAGCTAAAGAGGATGGAGGCTGGGCGTTGTTACCAGAATGGAAGAGCCTACCGATTGGTGTGCAGGCATGGTGGTAGTCCCAAAGAAAGACAGTAACAGGCTGAGACTGTGTGTAGACTACACTAAGTTAAATGAATACGTATGCAGGGAAAGGTTCGTGCTGCCCTCGGTTGAGCAGAGTCTTGGGATGCTTGCTGGGGCGAAGGTGTTTAGCAAGCTGGATGCCAATATGGGATTTTGGCAAATTCCTTTGTCGGAGGAGTCGGCTAAACTTACCACATTCATAACCCCTTTGGCGTTTCCGCCTTCCCTTTGGCATTAATTCTGCACGGAACACTTTCAACGCATGATGGCAGAGGTCATTGAAGGACTAGAGGGTGTGATTTGTCACATAGGCGATGTGTTGGTCTGGGGGTTGCCAGGAAGAGCACGATGCCCGACTTCATGCAGTACTTAAGAGGCTGGAAGAAGCTGGTATTACGTTGAATATAGAGAAATGTGACCTGTCGAGAGGCACAGTGACCTTCTTGGGCCATGTCATTACGAGTTCTGGTATAAGCCCGGATCCAAAGGCGGACCGCGTCCATCACAGAGATGACAGCACCTGCTACAGTAGGAGAACTCAGAAGTTTCCTGGGCATGGTGAATCAGGTGGGGAAGTTCATCCCTCATTTGGCTGAGAGGGATAGAGCTTTGAGAGACTTATTATCAAAAAAGAACAGCTGGTACTGGGGTGGGGATCAGGAGAAGGCATTTAATGATTTAAAAGAGGCAATCACCTCACCTCCAGTTCTGGCTGTGTATGACCCGAAGAGGAATACGAAGGTTTCCGCAGATGCATCATCCTTTGGGTTGGGGAGTGTATTGCAGCAACAATGGGAGGATGGCTGGAGACCCGTGGCATACGCATCGAGGTCACTCTCGCCCACAGAGCAACGATATGCCCAGGTTGAAAAAGAGGCTTTGGCATCTACCTGGGCATGTGAACGCTTCCGAGATTACCTATTGGGCAAACCATTTTGTCTAGAGACTGACCATAAACCCTTGGTCTCCCTGCTGGGTGGCCAGGCGTTGGATCTTTTACCGCCCAGAATTCAACGCTTCAGGATGAGGCTGATGCAGTTTTCGTACACGGTGCAATATGCTCCAGGGAAATCACTGTGGGTGGCAGATGCCCTGTCACGTTCTCCACTTAAAACCAGGCTAACCCGGGAAACAGAGTTAATGGAGGATACGGATATATATGTGCATAGTATTGTGGAAAACATGCAGGTGAAGCCATCCTTCCTCCAAACCCTACGGGAGCAGCTGAAAGCGGACAGTGTGTGTGTGCGGGTTATGGACTTGTGCAGCCAGGGGTGGCCGCCGTATGCGAACCAGGAACCTTTACTGAAGAACTACTGGCCAGATCGTTTTACTCTGACAGTGAAAGATGGGTTGCTTTTGAAAGATTCGCGCCTTGTTATCCCTCTGCCATGCGTAATGAGGTGTTGTCGAAGTTGCATGAGGGACATCAAGGCATTGTGAAGTGCAAAGCCAGAGCCTGTCAGACCGTTTGGTGGCCTGGGCTTAGCCAACAGATAAATGACATGGTCTTAAGATGCAGGGCCTGCATCTCAGAGAGAAGAATCCTCCTGAGCCCTCCTTCCAGCGGCATACCCTGACCGTCCATGGCAAAGAGTGGGCGGATTTGTTTGAATTGAAAGGACATACTTACCTTCTTGTTGTAGACTACTTCTCCAGGTTTCTCGAGATTGCATTGTTGAACCATACCACATCCAACGAGGTCATCATCCACCTAAAATCTTTTTTAAGCCATGGTATCCCAGAGGTACTTGTGTCTGATAATGGACCTCAGTTTTCAGGGCAGTCTTTTGCGGCCTTTGCAACCGCTTATGGCTTCGACCATGTTACAAGCAGCCCCAGGTTCCCGCAGAGTAGCGGGAGGCGGCGGCGGTGCAGGCGGTGAAGAATCTGCTAAAGAAAAGTACAGATCCGTACATGGCTCTCTTGGCGTGCGGACAACGCCGCTGCAGAATGGTTATAGCCCTGCGGAACTTCTTATGGGACGGCGGTTGCGGACTTCCCTCGATTTATCCTCCACAGTTGGACCCTGCTCTGCCTGATTGGAGAAGGCTCAGGGGGAAAGAGGGGGAGAAGAGGGCGTATAATGGCGAAATCTACAACAGACGCCATCGGGCCAGGCCGTTGGGGAATGTGTTGCCTGGTGATCAGGTGTGGGTGACAGATCTGAAGACCCCAGGTATGGTAGATCAAAACCATTGCTCGCCGAGGTCTTTCAAGGTTGACGTGCAAGGGACTGTCTGGCGAAACCGCAGCATTTGATTCCTTTACCTGAGCCTGACTGTGAACCAAACCCTGGGTGTCGGAAAATGTGCCAAGTAAGGTCGAAGAGGCCTTGCCATCTTGCAATGGCCTTCCCGGAACCCCGGACTCCGGGTGATGTGGTGAGGACCAGATCTGGAAGAGTTATTAATAAGCCGGACCGCTTGGATTTGTGAAGTTCCAGGCAGAAATAACAATGTCTTGGGGGTTTATAGTAATCTGAATGTGGCTAAGTGAGCATTTGGTGTCAATGTACCAAGTCGTAGTAAAGTGGGAGTAATTGAATAGATCTGGGTTTGGTGCTAAGCGAAAAGGGGCCTTATGGAAAGGGAGATGTGGTGTATTCAATGGACTGGGTTGTCTTGCCGTAGCTAGTGTTCTGTGGGGGCGGGGGAACGTGCATGATATAAAGGCTGCGAGACAGGAAGTTGTTGCATTGCATTGCATGTATGTTGACCGGTCAATAAAGCTTGGAGTTGGTACTAACTGCACACCATTGTCTCGCGTCTTCTTTTAAGGTAAAAGAATACGACAACAACACATACAAAAAGTATATAAAACAGTAAAGTTTTAAGTTCTGTACAACATTTATAAGATAACGAACACTATTTAATCTTCCATGCTCCAAAAGAAAACGGCAAGTGGTTTTAATAATCCTGCCCCTCCCGCCTGTGTATGCTACCAAACATGCCAATCACAGAAGGGAAGCCCAATACACTGCAAACCTTAAAATATAAACTCTTTTATATGACTGTTATGCAACCACACACACCATACAACCACTGAACAGTGTGTAGTGTGTAACTTTCATGGTTGTTTAACTTCCTGATTGTAATACAAACAAACTTACTTGCTGTTAATGCAGACGTTAAATTACATCTTATGTTAATTTCCACACTCCTTTTCAGGGCAACATAGGTATTAACGCAACCGCGAAAATGTGGTTGCGATAATACGTAAGTACCCTATTTTTTTTAAATACCATTCCAGTATGCATACCCTTAATTTTGCTACTTATATTACTAACCTGCATTAATAACAGGAGACATTACTGGACTATGTTTGTCAGAGAAGTATCCTCTATTGCTTACATTAAATGCATGATTTGTTCCATTTAAGATATAATTTAGGTTAAATGAGGACCTGAATTGTATAGCTAATAATGACCTTTTTTTAACTTTATGGAGGAGAATTTGCACAATAGAAATAGCTTTTCCTTAACTTGATGATGGAGATATCTTAGGAAGGGGCATCATACTGTGTGCAATGATAGATACCCAGGATTGACTGATTACCTGAGGAGTAGCCTTGAGCAGTTGATGGCCAGCTCAGTTATTTTAGGGAGAGGAAAGAACCAGATCATGGTCAAATGAGGCTCTAGGCGGTGTAATAGTCTGCTCTCCCACATCACAGCCATAACCAATATCCCTTGGTCATCTCTCCCCATTTACCAGAAATCACTGTTCAAACCTGTCATCGTGCATATTATTTTCTTTTTTTTTACTTTTACAAAGATCAAATATTTGCACTTGATTTAAAACATTTATTTCATGTTTTACAGCAAAAACCCTGATGGTCATTTGCTAAAGAAAATGAAACAAAGCATTCTCACATTAAAAACAGACAACATGAGCAACAGTAAACTTAACAAACATTTATTAAAATGCATCTGGCAACCCATTAGACTACTAGAGACATGCTGCAATTCATAATCAAATAAGATATAGTGAAGCAATATCTACCAGCTATTTGAAAGTTCCAGGAATTCAAAAGATAGCTATGGAACACGTTTGCTAACAGCTTGGAACAGTTGACTGGATGCAAGTGTACCTTTTCAGGGACAGCCCAGGAGCACTGTCTGGTAAAGTGATGTCAAGAGTCACACAGCAGATAAACAAAGACTAAGGGAATCAAACTGAAACAGCTAATTAGCAGCACATATCCTTACTCATCTGAACTAAGTACCGGATACGCTGTTGTAGTCCAACACAATGCATTACACACCTGTGTGCCTGCAAAAACAAGCTAAATTAAAAAATGTATTCATAATTCAGATATTAACATTAAACTCAGAGACTTCATACTGACCAGTTTATTCACAGCCAAATAATAAACACACTGCCAACAGTCATCAAAACAAGGAAACCAAGGATTATACTCAAACAATATGGCTCATATTATGATGTTCATGTTTACTACAATTGATTCCTTACTTCCTTTATACCATAACTACTTTGATATGCAGGAACCAAGCATTTATACACACATGCGTGCATGCACACACACACACACACACACACACACACACACACGCACGCATGCATACACACACACACACACACACACACACACACACACACACACACACACACACACACACTTAAGCATACATACTCACAAAACCATCAATTGCAGCCCTTATATGATGGGCACCTGAGATAAAGACATCAAGTAAATTAATAAATTCATAAATAATGGCCCAGAAATGTATCTCAGTTTGCAGACATCAAAACCATACATAGGAACCCATTGCAACTCCCGTCTGCCCTCTCATTCTTAGCTCAAAAATCAAACACCCAAAATCAGTAAAATCTTTTAAATGTTGTGTCTTTCAGCTTTTCCCGGTTAGGGGTCGGCACAGTAGTACTCCAGTCCGCTAATGATTGGCAGTAGATTTTTACGTGGGGAGTTGCCGGCCCTGACGCACAACCTTCAATGAAGGTACGCCCATTCACGCATGTCTCCACACAGAAGATGCTCTAGCTGAGAATCGAACCGGACAACATCTTACGGTGAGGCGACAATGCTACCACAGCACCACCACCGCAGTTAGTAAAATATTTTAAATATTTATCTTAAATACTTGGAAAATTGGTCATTTAACAAACTTTGAATTAGTATGTATTTCTAAAGGATACAAAGTCTGAAATACACACAACTATTATTGACTTCAGTCAAGAACATTTTGCCAGAAAGCCACTAATTTTACAAGGAACACATCAAAATATGTTTAGACTTTTTCTGCTCAAGAAATCTAGACAAAACCAAAACTAATGAAGGGACAATTTTTAAATATTTTCTATTATCTATTTGTTAACCAGGTTAACTCAATGGACAAAGAGTCACTTTTTTAGGAACTCTGTCTGAGTTACTTGCTCAAAGGTCACCAACATTCATAAGTCCATAAGAAAATTAATAGGCTAACAGCCAAGAGCCCTTACAAGCCTAGACAGTTTACCCAGATTTTACTCAATTATCTATCCCTTGGCGAAAGATAACAAGGGTCAGCAAGCAGGGTTTTGACTATTTTTACAGACTGTCTCTGTCCATAAGGGACATGGGCTCCACCCCAGGAATGAATTTGCAATTTCCCATCCATTGGTCAATATTGCACTTGGTTTTATGGTCAGGGAAGCACTCTGCTTCATGTGAATAGGAAACCTATTCCAGAGGACATAAACAGTCTCCCAACACTCCCCCCTTAATGTGCACTGCAGCATCAGTAATCCATCTATATGGTGTGGGAGTAGACCTTACAGCCTTCTGCACCAAAGGCAAGTAAGCTACCTGTTGCACTATTAACACTCCTAAGGGTACAAGGTTTGATCCTTTCTAATGCCATTTGTCTACTGGGTGACTGAGCCAGTCACTGATCCAGAAAATCCTACTGGGACTTGGTTACCTGAAAAAAAATGCTGAACAAGAAAAACTATAAAACTCTAATGACTTCTGAATATTTTCAGAACACTTATGGAAGTAACTTCTGATCAATCTGTCAGGGATGTTCTCCTAGGCACATACATATTCACAGAGAAACATACACACACACACACACACACACACACACACACACACACACACACACACACACACACACACACACACACACACACACACACACACACACACACACACACACACACACACACACACACACACACACACACACACACTCTCTCTCTCTCTCTCTCTCTCTCTCTCTCTCTCTACAAATGGTGGTAGCTGCCATTCTGAAAACTGTTCTTCAGTTCATAAACTGCTCTGCATTAAGATACCATGCGGTAGCATAATTCGTAAGAAGTAGAAATAGCATCTCCAGAGTAAGAAATGATTGCACTTATCCAATCTGATTTGAAAGACAGCACTTCCAATTTGAGAGATTTGAGTCAATGTGAGAGACTAGAGTACTGGAGATGCCACAGACTAGAGAAATGGAGCAGGACAGTGGAGAGATTTTCTTTCTTTTTTTTTTTTTTTTTTTTTATGGCCAGGATGCCAGTCAGCACTGGGCCATAGATAGTTGCTTAGGTTACCTTGTGCTGGATCCAGCTCTGGTGAAGGGCATGTGTTTTTACATCTCAGTGATATTGTCTATCTGAAGCAAGACAGCATAATTTTCTGAAACATAATGCATGCATGCACTCAGATGGAGGGAATTTGACATCAGTGTATCAAGTGCAGATGTGTTTATGAGCATGAAAGTATATTACTACAATCCTCTCCCCACAGGGAAATTTACAACAAACAAAAGAAATCCTGCAGTCAGGAGCAGGTGATACAAGGTTCTCTCCTCTCTCTACCCCCCAAAGATAGTATTAATACTCTGTCAGTCCAGCAGTAAGCCAGTTGGGTGGGGGTGGGTAAGAGGTATTGATCCCTGTTGATAGTTATCCTTATGGGTTCATAGAAGATTACTAGGCCAATGACTCAATGACCTTTACAAGCCTAGCTAGTTTTACCCAAATTTTACCCAATTTTTTATCCCTAGGGGAAAAATAACAAGGGTCAACAAGAGGGGTTTTGACAATTTTTACAGACTGCTTCTGTCCATAAGGGTTAATTATTAAGACCCCTAACACTGAGCAGTAGTACCTTTAACTTGGCATTAGAAGAATTTGTTACCTTGGTAGGACTGTTGGTTTGACACTGCCTACAAAAGACACAATGGAGGTTGATAATGCCTTGGACAGTATTTGAAAGCATATTGGCAACATGTGCAGACCATCAAAGCAGCTTGGTATGTCGATCATGTTGCCCCATGCTGACAAATACTGGATCGCCTTGAAACGACATCAGTATCTTACCCAAATATTGAAGTCAACCATTTTCTGTTTTTATTGTGGTATCATTCTTGGTGAGGGTAGATTGCTGCTCAATGTGAGGCTCATACCAGCCTGCAACACATATTCAGAGAGGTCCATCTTGTCTGTTTTCATATAGTCCCAGGAGGTACATCTCAGGTCATTCACACCTACATGGACTATGACTAAGTCATACTGGTGCTTCTGGTTGAGTGACTTATGTGCCTGCATGATCTGGTGAAACCTTGCCCATGACAGGCCACTGACTGTAACCCTCTCTTTATCCAACCTGCTGAGGGAGGCTCTATATTTCTCACGATGGAGTCTCCTATGACCAAATGTTTGAATGTGTGGTGTTTTGCCTTAGAGGCTTGCTTGTGGAGACAGTCATGTATATTTTTATGTGTAGTAGTTTGTGTTGAGTTGGTTTTGTTTGCATGGATTTTCTAAGGGAAGCATACAGGAGGCCTTTGAGGTTTTGGTAAGTTACTGGTGAGTACCTCTGCATATGTGGGTTTATGTGTTGAGACCATATTTAGTGAGAAAAACGATGTATGTGTGCTGACAACCTATTTGTCACTTGATTTGTAAGTATGGACAAAGGGGTCAAAAAAACATGGAGGAGATTTTATATAAAAGGGTTACTTTTTTCCTAAAAACGTAATACAATTATAACTAATTAATCAGTTGTTACATTTTATATTATAAGTGGTCAAAACATTAAATCAGTCCTAAATAGATTGTCATCCTGTTACAATCACATTGCCAGGTCTGCCATTTAGAACACACCACTGCATTAACTGCAAACAGCTTGGGTGGCTAGAACTTCCCAGTCTAATCCAATACAACCTTCTGATTATAGCTTAAAAAATTCTCTATAATCCAGATAATACACCATCCCTAAGGAATATTATCACCCCCCCCATAACAATCAGAGACTGCTTAGATTCTCAAACAAATTACTAATTCAGACAATCAAAGCTAATAATACAGCTGGAGATGCCCTCTTTGCAAACTCTGCAGGTAGAGTTTAGAATCTCCTTCCAGCCGACATTACTTCACTCTCCTCCCTTTGCCTATTTAAAACCAAACTCAGACAACATCTGGCATTAAACTGGCTTTGCCACTGTAACAAGCCTGGATAACCCTCCTCATAAATGTATATAATATATTACTTTCTGCCTACTGTCAATGTAATCCCCTAACTTAAACCAGGGATAGCTATACATGTGAACTTGTGCTATCTAATGATTTTTCATGTATCCTCTGTAAATAACTTCTGTAATTATGTAGTCATTGTTTTAAATTTGACTCTGACTACCTTGGAGCATTTCTCCCCGGGCCTCCGTTGAAAATGGACATGTATTCAGTCGAACTATCCTGGTCAACAAATATAAAATAAATAAATAAAAGAAACTAAGAGTTGTGGAGACTTTTCTAGAAGACAGAGGACTTGCCATTAATCAGTTAGTTTCTTCTCAGTCGTGATGAATTTCAAAAATCAATGGCACCTTGTAGCACTTGATGAGAGAACTATTTAACATGTTCTTATTGTTGTTGTTTGTCTTTCGGCTTTTTCCCGATAAGGGGTCGCCACAGCGGAACTCCGGTCCACTAATGATTGGCAGTAGATTTTTATGAAACGCCGAGGTGCCAGCTCGACGCCCAACCTTCAACGAAGGCATGCCCATTTACGCACGCATGTCTGTCAAACACTACCCAACTGCGGGGAGGACATGCAGACTCCACACAGAAGGCACTCCCAAGCCACGCCGAGAATTGAACGGGAGAACCTCTTGCTGTGAGGTAACAATGCTACTGCCGTACCACCGCAACATGTTCTTATTACTGCTGATATATTAAATAAAAGGCATTACAACCTGAATAAAACAGAGGAAAGTTAGAGGAGAGTTAGTGGCATTAGCTTAAATGGATGTTTATATAAACAAGACAGCTCTAAATTTGCATAGTACAGTACAATGCAACCTGAGACAGAACGATCAGTTTGCACACTTGGTAAGCAATGGCATCCAGAGACATGCATCGTTTACATATCTCCTTGTTTTCTAACCACACAATATGACCCTAGTATGCATCACAGCTCCATGGTCCTGGCCTTATACTTAACATGGACAACAGTGTATACCTCGTTTTTCCATTACAGATCAATACAGCTATATCTTGGAAGACAATGAGACACTTTCTGTACTCCAAATAATAACATGTCCTGAAATGAATAACACTCTACATGCTAGAAATTACCAGCTTGCATCTGCATAGTTACAGCTGGATTAGTTTGTGAATCATTTGGACAGTGCAAGTACCATATACTGAGCCTAATTATGTGAGGTATGCCCTAAACATGGCTGACATAAGTAGTCTGTATGGAAAACATTGCAATGAAGGGTTAAGTAATCACTTCTGAATAGCTACAGCCTTGCAGACTGTGCAAGCTAAATTGTATGGTCTTGCATAATCTGCAATTTGAATCTAAATCCAGCCCATTAAGTTATATACAGCACAGACATTTAGATAACTTAGTGTTGTATATATACATTACTAAAGTGCTCAAAAAGTAGATTCTGTCATAGAACATGACTGCCTTTCTAACTAAATTTCCTTTTACTTCATCAGTTTTTAAAGATACTGATGGCTACCACAGGGCACAGCACACTGTTTTACTGATAATCCTGTTGTAGTTTATTTAAAACGATGGTTTACATAATGGTTAGTGTTTACCTTACAGCCCCAAGTTACAAGGTTTGGGTCTTATCTTTGTGGAGCACTGTTATGCTTAAAAAGGCTCCCTGGAGTCATTGGCCTAGTAATCACATTTGAACTTCTATGGTTCTTTCAATGCCCCTTTATTAAACCTTTTATAGAGACTATAAAGTGTGAGCTGGCAGTTATTGGAGCCTACTAATGAGAAATGTGTTCCATATATGAATATGTCACCTCTGCTTCTCAATGTTGCAAAGATATTCATGCAGAAAAGATGGCATTTTATATGTCATATTATGTGCTTGCAGTATGTGTGCAATAGCAAGTCACTGTAAAAGATACAATAACCACAAAATGTCTATTGCACTTAATTTCTCTCTTTCTTTTATTACTGACTTCAATACATGGAGGTAGAAAACAGAAACAAATGCTAAAATAATCTTACAATGTACTGTATATACCAAAGTGTCATACTACATCTTTTGGGATTAAAGCTGGATTTTAACTGAAAGCATTTAGTTCAGTGACTGGCAGTTTTCTGACTTCTTTCACAGTTTAAATCTTCATGTGTTTTAATCTGGTTCACCTTTAGAAGGCTAACAGATGATGTACTAGAATTGTTTTTCCCATTTAAGTGATATTTTAACTGATAATTCTGGTTTTGATTATACTGAATACTAAATCAGGTTCCCTTGCAAACTAGTTCTCATTTGGAAGGAAAAGGAAAACATTGCTGACAATTAATTGTGCATGCTCCAAAACATTCCCTAGGAGCATGCAGGGGCTAATCCCCCACCCCCTGCTAAGTATAAATTTCAACTCAGAGATCACATGATACCAGGGAAAGAACATATTCCCAAGTCTTGGAAATGTAGCAGTTTCCCACAGTTGTTGACCATCTGTTATGTCACTCAGAGTCTATCGACAAAACAGATGTCGGCTTTAAAGAAAGCCAATATAATTAATGGCTGATATATATATATATATATATATATATATATATACAGCTATAAAGATATTTATACATATTTACATTTATGTGTGTGTCTGTGTGCATGCATGTTACGTGTATATAAAATAAGCTGAATGAATTATAGTCGAGCATATTACGTGATGTCTGTGTAGGAGCGCAGGTAAACTAAACTCCTACACTTCACATCATGTTTTTGCAGGGGGGCAAGCCCCTCTGCACCCTCCTGTGGGGGACTGTGGCCCCACATCCCCTGCTAACTATATATTCCAACTCCAAGATTGCACTACAGTGAGGAAAGGGATGAATTTCCCAAACAGCACTGTAACATTTTGAATCCAGATCGCATTATAGTGGGGATCAGGAAATGCACCCTTTCCCTCACTGTAGTGTAATCTTGGGAGTTTGTATATATAAGTAGCAAGGGGTGTGGGGGTGCACGGGGGCTTGCCCCCCTGCAAAATGTGTTTTGCATGACATAGGATGTGGAGGTAAGTTCAAAAAATGTCAACAATTCAGTTTCGAATTGTTTACATTTTTTTTGTTTGTTATTTTTCTTGGTCAGTATCATAACTTTTGACAATGTTTTTCGAGTATGCAAGTACCTGTAAAAAACATTTTCAAAGATATGATAGTAAACCCTAACCACAGTGATTTGAAATTACTTTTTGGAGTTGTACTCAGCATCCAACAGTTTTTCAGAGACTTATTATAGCATAGGTCTACCATTTAATCACCCTTAGGTATTCCTACTTATTTGCAGACATAATAAAATAATCAGAAGTTCATCTTCATTCAGAACTTTTTTGTGTGAGTTAGTCTTGTAGTATGTAATATATATATCAAATATGTATGCTGTTATATGTTCGCATATACAGAAATACATGTTTTATTGTAAATATAAATGCATGCAAAATGCTATTTTTGTATTTGAAACTGTCATTGTAGGAACATCCTTGCAGAATCATCTCAACCGCAACTCAGGCCATAACGGTAAAGGCAAATGCTTTATGCATGCACATGTATATCTTTGAGAAATGGGAAGAAACTGTGGGAATACCCACAATGTCCAAATGGATACAAGAAGAACATGTAAATGCCAGACAGAAAGTAATAAGTCAGATATGAACAATGATCCCTGGAGCTGTGAGGCAGCAACACCAATCAACAAAAGGGCAAAGTGATATAAAAACATCAAAGCAACATTCTACTGCATATCAGCAAACTGCAAATTGAAAGCCCTAACAAGACAGATGACAGAAAAAAAAATGCAGAAAATGTTGACTGTACACATTAACACAATCAGCCTGGGGGTAGCACAGCAGAAACATTTATTCACACTTGCTAATTATAGTTGTCTATGAGTTACGGAAACTCTTTGCTTAGATAAATGATTTTTCACCACATTTTATATGGGACATGTCTTAGGATTCTTGCCTATATCAGTAAATACAAGTTTGATTATTTTGATGGCCAGGGATAGTGTATCATTTGTATATATTTAGTAACAAAATGCTTGCTATTTGTAGGAGTTTATAAAAAGTAATTCCAAAAGAAAAAGAATTTGGGTTGGCCTTAGAAAACATGACAGAAGGTGGAGATGGATTAATGGCAAAACTCTAGAAAGGTAAGTTGAACTAATCTTTTACAAGTTATTTGCATTTTAAGTTGTGGTATGCAGAGAATTATTTAGCTTTTTTCTAAAATAGGAAATTATTATTATTATAATTGTTGCTTCTGTTACAATAAGCCATGCAATTCTTTATTAATTGCCTTAATTTTATTGATGTCTGCTTTATGGCTTCCTTTACTTGCAGTAACGTATATAGAAGTTAATCTATGCTGAAGGCTGGTGTTCTAAATATATGACATAAATGATAATATGGGCAAACATACTAAAGGGTTATGTGGTTATATTAATAGCAAGCATACCTCTCCACTTCTTAGCACAAAAAATATGGACAAAGCCTAAAATAATTAGTGACAAAGACCCAAAAATAGGGACAGATTTTAAATTTAAATATTTCTCTTATAATATATCATATACCCACCTCTAATGAAAACAAATGCAGGATCCTATAGTTTGCAGTTAGTGCAGAGGATTAAGGTTATGTAATGAAGTGTTTCTTGTTGTTCACAGTTTGATTCCCTTAGCCTCCATCTGCCTAATGTGCAACTCTGAGCAAGTCAGTTAGCCAGACTGTTCTCCTGGGTCACTACTGATAAGGAACACTTGTATCCAATTTTTTTCCCCAGTTAACACATGAATAATAATAAAAATAATAAAAAGACTATGACAATGAAATGCATGTGAAACAATACAATTGGTGTTAGATAAAAAAGCCATAAATATATATATATATATATATATATATATATATATATATATATATAGGGTCTATATTATATCATCGAATGCTTAAAAAAGCGAATGCTGATTGATCGACCTAATTTAAGCAAAAGCTTACAATCTCGAACTGTCAGATCAGCAATTTTTTCCCAGGGAAAAAAATCGCTGATCCAAAACACATACACACAACACAAGCACACCAAACAAACAGAAATCCACACACATACACCTAAAATCTGATACCTAACCCTACACTAAACTATGCACACACCATTAACTACCCACTTACCTTAACCCAAACCCTAACCCTAAGGTCTGTCACTATCGCACACAAACCTCACCCGCTCCCTAACCTTAACTCACTTAAATCCGCCCTAACCCTCATGTCCACTCGATCGCACACACACCTAACCCGAGCCCTAACCCTAACTCACCAAAATCACCCTAACACTCACATCCACACAATCGCACACTTACCTGAATCCGACCGGTAACTTTCCACCATAACACAGAAAATACCGAACCAACAGAAACAGACAACCAAATTCTTTCCCTGGGAAAAAATTCGAGTTTCTGCTACTTCGATATTTTGCAGTTTCGCGAAAATAAGTTCGATCAACCAGCGTTCACTTTTTTAAGCGTTCGAGGATATAATATAGACCCTATATATATCTATATATATATATATATATATATAGAGAGAGAGAGAGAGAGAGAGAGAGAGAGAGATGTTCCCCTTTAAGACCTATTAATAAAGTTTTAGGGAATAACAACAGGTTTCACAGCTATAAAATGCAACTGTTATTTATCTTCTCAGATTTCACTGCAGCTTGATGGTGAATCTATTATCAGTAAATTGTTCTTCTCAACACATGGAGTTTTGATCATGCCAAGATTACAGTCACAAATTGTTGCCTTGTCTGTTGAAATACATAAGGTTTTCTAATATAAGGACAGCTCATTAAAGAGATGCTCTGGACAAAGTGCTGCATACCCTATCTTAAGCAGAAGTCATATGCACATCTCAGTTGTAGAGTAACACAGAATGTCAGATTGTGATAATGAAACCCTACATTTGGTAAGAATGTGCATGCTTGTTGTGAACAAAATGGCAAAACACAGAGCACCCAAATGACAACATAGGATCACTGGTGTTAACAAGCAATTAGAATCCATTAGAAATATTCTAGTATATTTCTCATAATAATGTGTCATGTCTCTCAGCTACAGAATGCACTTATTATCTCTGGGTATAAAGGCTTACAAAATTATCTTCTTGCAGTTTTCTTCACTGCATATCACTCCAACTCTGGGATAAGGAGTCATAAATGCAGTGACAAAAATCCATATTCAGAAGAAATATACAAGATTTGTTATTCTACTGTGCAACACTTCATTTGATACCTATGTATAAAGGGTACATGTCAATCATTCTTCAAGACTCACTAAAAATAGGAAATAACACAATATTCACCTACATGATACATCCAACACTGCTATTCTAGCTGTAAGGATTTCAATGGAACTCCGCACTGAATTTGACATTAGCAAATCGTCCCCTCAGTAAATGGAGTTTTGGTGATGCAGTTTTCTGTCAAAAAAATGTTGCTTCATCTGGAGAATTGTGTAGGATTTTTACTTCTGATACAACTACAGTTCACTAAATATATATTCTGGAGAGACGCTGTCTTTCCCAGCCTGAGCAGATGTCCTGACACCCCTAATGGAAATGGAGAATACTGCAACATGCCAGGTAATGATAGTGAAATGCTCAAGAAAGCATACATTTGGTATCTATGTATAAGATGACATATTTCATAACCTCTTTCGACTTCTTGACACATTTTTCAGAGAAAAACATAAGAATACTCAACTATAAAATGTACATAAGACTATCATTCTACCCTTAGAAATTTTCATGTGGCTCAGTGTGGAATTTGACATGAACTAATCTTCACCTTGAAAATATGGAACTGTTGTGATACAAAAGTATGCAGTCAACAAAATGCTGCTTTAATGGTAATATGTGTAGATTTTTTTTTAATTTTGACAAACGTACAACTCATAAAAAATCTGTCTTGGACAAGCATTGCATACTACTATCCAAGCAGAGGTTATGTATTCATCCCAATGAAGAAAGAGTATAAAGCAACATGTCAAACTATGATAGTGAAGTGCCTGTGCATGTCTACATCTAAGAAACAGTATTTCAAACCTGTTTAAGAATTATTGAGATTCCCTTCACAGATTCATCCATGGACACATAGGTACATTGTTATTCTATACTCTGGTACATGATGCACACATGACTGCTATTCTACCATTTGTGATTTTATTATAGCTTAATCCTGATGTTGCCTTCAGCACATTTCCATCCTTTAGCACATAGAGATTTGACCATCATGAGCTTGAAGTGACTAAAACATTACCTTCTCTAATGAAATATTTAGGATGTTAACTTCTGATGTAATGGCAGCTTTTTACTTATGTATATTTTAGTGGATCACCTACAGAACACCGACAGCCCAAAATACCGTCACCCATATGGCTGATGCCATATGGTCAACACTCACAATATCAACAGCACCAAAACTTCACACAAAAAAAGAAAATAAAATTTCCTCTTTTGTGCCAGCAGGGGGGCTCTTCCCCCCCCCACACCCCCCCGTACCTTTAATATACCAACTCCGAGATTGCACTACAGTGCAAGAATGAAAATTTTCCCATTCGGCACTATTGAGAGATAGCGTTTCCCCATTGTTGATATTCTGAACGTTGACCATATGGCGTCGGCCATATGGGTGTCGGCATTGTGAGCTGTCGGCATTCTGTATGGGACCCATTTTAGCATGTGTTGCATACTTCACCCTGAAAAGAAATCATATACATAGATTTCTATTGAAACCAAGTATAATGCAATTTGCCAGAGTGTGATAGCTGAATGCCTGTGAACTCTTGCATTTATTATATATGTATAAAAGGCCACATGTTAGTTCCTCCTTTAGAGGTTATAATAAAACATTCAGTGAATTATTCTTGGATAACAAGATATAGAAGGTACCTATGACTGCCATGCCATTATACCAGAACAGACTTCAGTGAAGCTCAGTGATGCATCTGAGCACACCTTATTGCCTCATTAGTCATTTCTTAGCTCGAAGTTTAACTATGAAGTAGGTCTGTTCTGTTCATTTATCTCCCCTTCCTTTCTCACTGTGTTCTCTCTCTCTTGCCCTGCTTTGTGCATCATATTCTGGTTAATCTAGAAATTCAACCAAGTGAGAATTACCTTTGTCAGTAGCCTGAGATGAAGTGGAGGGTGCTGCATCCCTACAAAGATAGGAACACTTTCCCCCATCATCAAATTTTCCTTCTATAAAGAGTAACTCATATTCTTCTTTCTGTGGTGCCAGTAGTCTTCTTTTATCTGGTTAAGCTTTGCTTCTACTTTTTCCTAGCCTTAGATACCTTCTTCCTTCTTCTTATCTGTTCAGTTCTCTTAATAGGCATAGCAGAGAGACATTTCAGGCTCTGCTCACCCCCCCCCCATTTCTTGGTCAGTACAATATTCATCTAATCCTTCTTGAGTCTCTACTACAAGCTCCTCTAAAGCAGTGTGTATATGGACAGCTTTCATCATTCTGACTACCAGAGGCTATTGTGGTGTGTGATGGCCCTCTTTACCCCAGGCCAGTAATCAAGGAGCCTCAGTCCTCACCACTGACACTGGTGGGAGACCCTCAATAAGATCATGAATGGATTTACACAGTATTTTCAAATGCAGCTGTCTGCAAAAAGCAGAATTTCCCCCAAGAGCATACCAGGAACATGATCCAAACCCAGGAATGGACTCTCTGTCTCTCCAGACCCCAAACAAAACTCACTTTGGAGCACTGTGTCCTAGTTCCATGTAAATGACACACCCATGCCTAGGTATCTGATTTTCACACACACACACACACACACAGACACACACACACACACACACACACACACACACACACACACACACACACACACACACACACACACACGCATTCCTGGGAAAGGTTGACACAGATTTCCTAGCTGTGCTCCTTTCTGCCAAGACAATAAGGTAACTACACTGCCACCAGTCAGTCACTGTCAGGATCTTACAAGGGTATCCAATTATACTGAGTAAAAATCAATGTTAATATAAAAATGGTAGAATGTAACCCAAGCAGCAATGCTTTTCAGAGTGGCCAAGGCACCACCAAAATAAGCACAAGTACTCTCAAGATGTTAAAATTAATCTTTAAAAGATCAGCCACAATGAAAGGTATAAAAGTATTTAATAAAAAATAATAAAATAGAAAACATGAGAATATCAAATATCCAAGTACAATAAACATCAGAGTTTCAGTCACAGAAGAAATAAAAACAACACATTTGGGACAGATTCAAACAGATGCAGAAAAAACACTACTTAACTAATATCACTGTATTTCCTGTCTAAAGAATAACTGTTCCTTAGCTACCTTAATTAATTTAGCAAAGCAAGATGAGATGCTGAGATATTTACATCCACTAGGTAAGGCGATTAGCTTCCAACTACTAAACTGAACTGATCAACTAACTGTGATAATGGTCAACAAGCTGTTGTGAGAGTTCCATACTATCAGTGCCTGTAGATTAGAGTGTATGTGCTGTATCTTTAAGAAGCATATCAAGGACTGAACATGTACACATAAATACCAGTCATGTGCTATTCCCACTGCTATTTTGAGAGTGCAGCCAGAGAGTGAGCATGAATGATTGCAGTAGTTAGTTTGTACATAAGTTACTTAAGTTAAGGTCAGTAAACTTCTATCATGATGTGTTTGTATATAATAAAGCTGCTTGAATAGAACCCAAGAAGACTCTTCTATTATGTCCAAAGTAGGAAAGTGACATGGTGTCAGAAGTGGGATTCCAAAGAATGATATTCAGAGCCATGGTGCAGAGATAACAATGAAGGTAAACTAAGAGAAACATGCATGAAAAAGAGCTAGAAAAGAATCAAAAGTAATAAGAATTCGCACAAATTGCTTATTTTATAAAAAAGATAAAACGGAGCATTACAAGGGCACAAACCACATTATTAAACAAGCTGGAGGCACAAAAGGTTTATTAACTAAGTGAAATGTTTAAGATTAAGATATTTGATAAAACAATCTGAAAAGCAAAACAAGCATGGCTAAAGCAAAATTAGTATGTTTAAAGCAGAAAAACTGTGTTTCAGGAAAAAGGGCATGTTTAGAGTAAAATGAGCACAAGAAAAGTACAATGGGCATGAAAAAGAGATCAAATGAGCAAAACAAATATAATAAGGGCAAAAATGGCACATTAAGCATAAATAAAGCAAGGCGACTGCATGTGTTGGCAAAATGCTATGTTTTGGCATAACTACGACTTCGTATTATATCAAGGGCATAACTAGAGTTATTTGAAGTATCTCTAAGTGTGTAAAAGTGCTTACAATGTGTGCTTATTACTGTGCATGTATTATGAAGAGTTAGTTGTGTGCAAAGTACAACTATTTCATGAAGTACAATCAAAGCATAGCCATTTTGAAAAGTTTCTTGTGTTAGGTGTGTCTATTCACAAAGTGCCACCATTACAGAGTGTTTCCTGCACTGTAAAGAACTGCATAGCAAGGTACTGCCATTTTGGGGAAATGTCAGTGTGCTGTGTACTCTTTATTCTCAAAGTGCAATAACTTCAAAATGTTGCTGACTCTGAGCTTCTTCTGCCCAGTCTGTTCACATCATGCAGCTATTTGAAATGTTTCTTACACTGATATGAGGTGATTTCTTGTAGTACAGTAATTTCAAGAGTATTACAGTGCTCAAGAGACTTATTTTGCAAAGGACAGTTATACAGAGGCTTGTTGCACTATTGGGCAAAGTCACAAATACTGGCATAAATTTCTGGCATATACATATGTGTATGTGTTTGTGCTTATTTGCAAAACCCTTCACTGGTATCTGTTAATATGTCAGATGGATTTCAAAAGCCGTTACCACTGGTATTTGATCAGAAAGTTGCAGAGAATTGGAGAATATTTGAACAAGAGTAAGATATTTTTATAAAAGCAGCTTATTCAGATAAAGATGTATGCACTGGGTCTATATCAGAAGCTCGAACGGTCAAAAGAGCGAATGCTCTTTAATCGAGCTTTGATCTTTAAAGGCACTAAACAGTGCAGACATGGAACAGCGATTTTTTTTCCCAGGGAAAAAAATCGCTGGGCCATCTTAGGAAGTTTGCCATCTCCTCCACTGTGGTGTGATCACGGAGTTGGTATATTTAAGCAGGGGAGGTGTGAGGAGTGAAGCCCCCACTTTTTATTGTTTACATTTTTTTTCTTTTGCTGAGCAGTGATTTTTTTCCCTAGGAATAAAAATCACTCTTCTGCATTTTCGCTGTTTAGAAGTTCGATCTTTAAAGCTTGATCAAAGAGCACTCTCTTTTTTGACCATTCAAGCTTCTGATATAGACCTATATGCACCAGGGCATTCATTTTGCTAAACAGAGGACATTGAAAGAGAGTGTTCAATTGTGTATGCACCAGCAGTATATGAGAGAGAAGGTGAAAATCATCATATTGTTGTACAGGCTGAAACAAGGGAAGACCCTGAGTGTTTGAAGCATAAATTCAGAAAAATGTGTAACCTCCAGAAAAATATTACATTAGAGAGGCATTTGTTTTACATGAGAGATAAGAAACCAGGGGAAACTTTGCAACTTATATAACTGACTTGAGAAACAAAGCTAAAATGTGTCAGTTTAGTAACTTAAAAGATGAGTTAATAAAGGACAGGCTCATGTGTGGTATTAATAGCGCTGCTGTAAGAAAGATTTTTCTTCGTGACAGTGATTTAATGTTGAGTAAAGCCACTGAAATTTGTCAAATCAATGAAGTTACAGAAAAACACACAAGTATGCTTGCAAGTGACAAGAGTACGGTTTCAGCAGGCTCCAGAGGAAATGTAGATAACATGCAACATGTGACAAACAGAAGTAGGCCTAAGCACATGACAGACACAACCCCTGCTGGCTCACCAGGGAAACCACGTAGTCTTCCAGCAAATTCTAGGAACAATTCAGTTAAAGGAGCATGCTCAGTGCAGTATAAATGTGAATTAGCAAAACCCGTCCAGCTTTATTGTTAACTGTCACAATTGTGGTGCCAGTCATGAGTTTAAAAGAGAGAGATGCTTAGCATTTGGTCAGCAATGTAACAAGTGTAAAAAATGGAACCATTTTCAAAAGTTTTGTAAATCAAGTAAATTCTACACATTTGTAAAGAAGGGTCACACAAAAAAGCAAGTTGATCAAGTAGAGCCACAGCAATCAACTTTTTATGTAGATGGTGTATCAATAATCGATGAAAGTTGATGTAGTGAATTTACTGTCAAAAAATGAAGTGTTTTGTGCAGTCTAAATCAATGGTAAATCCAAAGAGCTTAAAGCAGTCACTGGTTCAAAGTGTAATGTTATATCAGTGGGCACATTTGCTAAAGTGAGAATTATTGTGCAACTCAATGTGGCTAGTATTGCGAAACTTGTTGCTTGTGGAGGTGAAGAAATTCATACTGAAGGCTCAGTGATGCTTTCATGTTATTTGGCTAAGAACTGTTACAGCTTGTTATTCTATGTAGTCCAAAGACCAGTACAGTCATTACTGGATCTCAAAGACAGTTTGAGAATTAATCTTTCTTTTACCAAAGAAGTTCATTATATAACTGCATATCCAAGTTCTAATTTTTTCTGAAGCCATTTTCTCAGAGTATGCTGATGTTTTCGATGACAAGTTGGACACACTTCTAGTTGTGCACTCCATGAAGTTAGACCCAGGGTCACTCCAGTAGTTAGATCAGCAAGAAAAGTTCTGCTAGCTATGCAAGATAAAGTCAAAGCTCAGTTGGATAAAATGGTGCAGCAAGGTGTAATTTATCCAGTTACAGAATCAATTGAATGGGTTTTGTCTATGGTAGCAGCTCACAAAAAAGGCTCAGACAAAATCAGAATTATGTATTGACCCAAGAGATCTGAACAAAGTGTTGAGGAGACCGCATCATCCAATGCGCACAGTCGAAAAGGTCGCAGCCCTAATATCGAATGCCACTGCATTTTCTGTCTTGGATGCAAAAAGTTAATTTTAGCAAGTGATGCTTGAATGCAAATCCTCGTTACTAACCACTTTTGGTATCCTGTTTGGCAGATACAGACTCCTAAGGATGTCATTTGGAATAAATTCTGCAAGTGAGGTCTACCAGTGTGCAATGGAGCACATTTTTTTGGTTTATCCTTGTGCCATAATAGTAGGTGATTTATTGGTTGGAGGTAATGGTGAAGCAGAGCATGACAAAAACCTGAAGAGAATTCTAGACAAAGAACATGAAGTAAACTTGAAGCTCAATCCTCTGAAGTGCAAATTCAAACTACCAGAAGTTACATACGTAGGTCATTTATTTACCAATACTGGCTTGAGACCAAACCCAACCAAGCAAGCAGCTATTCTTGAGATGTCAGAACCAGATAATATTCAAGCTCTACAGCATTTCCTAGGCATGGTCAACCATTTAGGCAAGTTTATACCAGACTTCAGTGAGTTGACAGCATCTTTAAGAGAGTTGATGAGCAAACACGTTACATGGTTATGGTTAGAACAGCACCAGAAAGCATTTGAAGACCTTAGACAGAAAATGCATCTAGAACACTTACTGAAACTGAGATGCAATATGCTCCAGTTGAGAAAGAACTTTTGGCAATAGCGTTTGCATGGTCCAAGTTTCATGATTATATCTATGGTCGAGCTATTCAGATTGAAACTGATTACCAACCTCTAGTTACTATTCTAAAGAAGCCTATGTATTCAGCTCCAGCAAGATTACAAAGAATGATGCTCAGATTACAAAAGTACAACTTTACAATGGTCTATTTGAAAGGCTGATACCTTATCTAAATTACCCAGAAATACAATGGAACAGCTTGACGCGGAGAATTTTGACTTTGATATGATGGCAGTGCATAATTTCTCAACCACTAGACTTGATAAGCTGAGAGATCATACAAAGACTGATCCAATTTTGCAAAAGCTCAGTCACTACATTAATGTTGGATGGCTGTTAAAGCAATCTAGTGTACCATCTGAAGTGCAAACCTATTTTACTTACAGAGATGAAATTTTGATGGAAGATGGCATTATTTTCAAAGGTCCTAAAATTGTTGGTCCTGCTTCCTTACAACAAGAATATATCCAGATTTTGCATTGTGGTCACCCAGGTTCCAGATCAACTAAGAGAAGAGTGAGAGAATTAGTATTTTGGCATTCACTAGTGAAAGACATTGATAAAGTACTTTCTTCTTGTTCAGTATGCAATAGTACTTAACCACATCTGCAAAGAGAACCACTTCAGCTAAGTCAAGTTCCTGAACTACCCTGGCCAACAGTAGCCACTGATATCTTCGAGTAGAACAATCAACACTAAATAGTATTGGCAGACTCTTATGCAAATTGGTTTGAGATTGACTTACTACCTAATTTAGCATCCACTACTGTAATTGCTAAGTTAAAACATCATTTCTCAGTCCATGGTAGTCAACACAAAGTTGTTTCTGACAATGGTACTCAATTTACTAGTCAGTTATTTGAGAAATTTGCAAGAGAATGGGACTTTGTACATGTTACTAGCAGTCCTAAATATCCACAGTCAAATGGACTAGCTGAACATGCAGTACAGAGTGCAAAGCAATTACTAGAGAAGTCAAAGTGTGACAATACCAATGTTTTTTGAATTTACTTAATCTCAGAAACATACCCTGTGACGCTATACTTGGCTCACCTGCTCAAAGACTTTTATCCAGGCAAACCAGAACGATGTTACCTATTAGTTCCAGTTTATTGAGTCCTAAAGCTAAGAACAGCAGTACCATTAAGACTCAGTTATTCAAGAAGCGTTCTATCCAGAAGTCCAGTTTTGATAAATTAAGTAGATTTCTTAGTCTGTTGAGGGAAGGAGAGAGAGTGAGGATACAAATGGTGAAAGGTTCCAACTGGATTGGTCAATTTACAGGTATATGTGCAGAGCCAAGATTCTACCTTGTAGAATCTGTGGATTTGGAGTACAGGAGAAATCACAGACATCTTCTTCCTGTACCAGAATCATCATTGCAGCATTGTTCCTGTGATACAGACTCTATATCTCAGAGCAAACCAAATGTTGTTCCCATCCCAGGGTGTGTCTCAACCTCTACTTCCATTCCTGAAGATGTTCCAAATACTCCCAAGGTTAAACATTCTGTAGAGACAGCTCCAGTTAATAAACCTAATTCCGAGTTTTATGTCACACAATATGGTTGAATTTCCAGGCCCAGTGTGAAATACACAGCAACATGGACATAACTGTATATATGTACCTAGTCTTGTATAATTGCATGACAAAGAACTACTTGTATTATCTGCATGCCAAATAGATTCATAACGTTGCATGATCTATTTCTCAAAGAGGAAGGATGTAGATCAGAGTGTATGTGCTGTAGCTTTAAGAAACATGTCAAGGACTGAACATGCACATATAAATACCGGGCACGTGCTATTCCCAGTGCCATTTTGAGAGTGCAGCCAGAGAGTGAGCATGTATGATTGCAGTAGTTAGTTTGTATATAAGTTACTTAAGTTAAAGTCAGTAAACTTCTATCATGATGTGTTTGTATATAATAAAGCTGCTTGAACAGAAGACTCTTCTATTGTGTCCAAAGTAGGAGACCGACAGTGCCGGTTATAGAATGACATCACATTTGATCACCTGACTCTAATGCAGTACACACTCAGAGCTTTTCTAAGATCTATTGCAGTACTTGAAAATTATAGAAAAATTTCAAAAACTTCTACTCTTCTCTTCCAAAATTCTGTTTAAACATAAACATTTAATCAGTTATAATAACACTGTTGATACATTTTTAACATGAGCATCTGCACAAATCAGTGTGATAGTCAATGACACAAAGTTATTTACAAAACTCCAGCTAGCTATGTTGGCATATGTTCCACATGCACTGTCCTGATCTCCATGACACAGATGGCAATACTTAACATCGTCACATCTCTCCCCCTTTTGAAGACTCAAGCTTGTTTTTCAAATGATCCTAGAAAAAACATTGCTTGAGAGAAATGGGTCGGTCTGGGAACACATTAACCTATACCCTGTCTTAAGGGTCCATCTGCATTAGTATTGCTGACCCCAGTATGGTGCTGTACTGTCATGTCATATGCCTGCAACCCTAGGCTCCACCTTAATAACTTGGCATTTTGTTGTCTGACTCTATGTAGCCATGTTAAGGGATTGTGTTTTGTAACCACAGTAAATTTCCTTCATTACAGATAAGGCTGAAGTTCTACAGTGCCCATACTATGACTGGACATCTTTTTATACAGCTGCATAACTTTCCTCCCTGGGTTGGAGTTTATGGCTGAGATATACAACTGGGTTCTCTTTTCCCCTCTGAAGAAACTTGGCTGAGTACAGCTCCCACCCTATGGTTTGAAACATCCACCTTCACAACAAATTATTTGCTGTAATCTGGACTGGCTAACACAGTGGGTCCTCCCAAAGCCTCTTTAAGCTTTTGGAATCCCTGCTCACAGGCTGGTGTCCACACTACCTTATCTGGCCTGTTTTTCCTTGTCAAGTCTGTGAGGGGTGCAGCTATTGTACTATAAACTGGGAACAAACTTTCTATAGTACCCTGCTGTCCCCAAGAATGCCCTCACCTGCTTTTTGGTAACAGAGGCAGGCCACACCTGAATAGCATTCACTTTGGCAGGTTGTGGCCTAATCTTACCACTCCCCACACTATGTCCTAGGAAGAAGACCTCTGCCATACCCACCTGACACTTACTGAGCTTAATGGTCACTCCTGCCCTTTGCAGTCTGCCCAGGATCTTCCTGACATACTGAGGCTTCATCATGGTCTAGGCCTGCCTCCAGCCTACCAGGTTTACATTGTAATTAATATTACTGACCTTCCTTACCACTTCAAAGGGTTCCTTCCAAGCTGCCTGCAGTTTATTGTGTCTGACATTAATTAGCACCATAACCTGCTGTCCCACAGCTCTCCGGTATGAGCATTCCTGTCATACCAGACCTTTTCCTACTGTTGAGCTCCTGGCAGGTTCTCCTGGGCCAAGCATATGAGCTCCCTAAGCCTTGTATTGAGGTTTAGGATATATGCCACAACAGACTCCTTTGGTGATTCACACTCATCCTCCCACTCACCAAGAAGCAAATCTAAAGGCCCCTCACCTTATGGCCATACAGCAAATCAAAGGGTAAAAAACCTGTGGATTCCTGGGGTACCTCTCTGTATAATACAAAAAACAAGCGGAGCCAGCAAACTGAGATCAAAGATGCTTTATAATCCTTATAGTATCATAAAACAGATAACCAGACCGGTTTCGGCTGGCAACAACACACAGCCTTCTTCAGTGTGAAACAAAACAGTCAAATGATACAATTTAAATACATGCATCTGTCATACTATTGGTTCATCCTCAGAAAAATCAAAAAGTTCCAGCGGGATCAATTTGATTACCAAGGGGCCAACCCTTTCAGCAACCCCACGAAACATGTGAGATTCAATCCATATCCAGCCAAAACCCCAAAAAGAAAAAGATCTAGGTCGATTCTACGAAAAAGACCTATAAATAATGGTTCATCCACTGATGACCCATCATCCTGCACAGATCGTGACATACTCCCAGCATCGGATTCAGCCAACCCCAAGACGGTCCAGGGTTTTGTCCCTTAAGGGGGAAATACAAACGAGGGGGGAGGAAACACAAGAAAAATCGAGAACATTCAAGGCCTGCTGAAATTGGTAACACAGAAGTAAATCAGAATGTACATTCTAATGTTTTGAACTTATCTAACTTTGTTTTGTCACCAACTCATTTGTCCATCCTTAATAAAGGTTTAACTTTTATTCCCGGATTTGTGGTATCTGAGGATGTTTTGGCACAAGACGTTATGTCTTTTTGTAGAATTCTTAACTTGAAATTGCAGTATGGTGATGGGGTGGAATCACACAATAACAACAAATTTGTATATCATAAATCTAAATACCTTCCTCCAATGCACCCTATTGTACATCAATTTCAGAGCAGCATTCTCAAAGATCTGCACTATTCTGGCTCTGACACTCGTTTTAAATCAAACAACTTGTCACGTAGTGAAAAACAGGCAATTTTTGATTTACAGCACAACAGGGACATAGTCATCATTTCTGCAGATAAAGGTGGGGCAGTTGTTGTTATGAACTGGTCAGATTATGACAAGGAGGCTAGGAGACAACTAGCAGATAGACGCTATTATGCAGAAATGTCTTTAAATCCCACCTACAGATTTAAGAAAGAGATTTATGACTTTTTATCTACTGTCAAGGATGCGGGTATTATCACCACTTCTGTGCTCCAACAACTAACTATTCAGGATTCTGCAAACCAATACATCTACTTTTTACCAAAAATACACAAGGATCCAGTCCACCCACCAGGCAGACCAATAGTTTCAGGTAGGGGGTACATTACGGAGCCATTGTCCATATTCTTGACCAAGCATTTAAAGCCTTTATTATCACATGTTCATTCCCGTCTACAAGACACCACTGAATTTTTACAAATCATTTCAGACACACAGTTGGAACCGGGTTGGCTAATGTGTACTCTTGATGTCAGTGCCTTATATACCAACATACCACACAAGGTAGGTTTGGAAGCTTTGACACATTGGCTCAATATGGCACATTTATATGAACCAGACTTTAATTCTTTTCTTGTTGGTCTTGCAGAGCATGTCCTCACTAATAACGTCTTCTTTTACCAGGATACTTGTTTTTGGCAGACCAAGGGTACAGCAATGGATGCATCTTTTGCCCCCATATATGCTGACCTTTTTAAGGCTTTCATTGAGGATCAAATCATTTACAGCAGTAGCCATAATATATATCTGGAAGAAATCGACATCTGGAGACGTTACTTGGATGACTGCTGGATGGTATAGAGGGCCGATGTTGAGTATTTAACTGAATTCATCTCTTACTTGAACGACAACAAATGGGGTCTACAGTTTACAGCTAATTATCATGTAAGTACAATTATTTTTCTTGATGTTTTGATTAACAGACTACCTGACCACACTTTAAGTACAGATGTTTCCAGAAAGTACTCCGAATACAACACAGTCCTCCATGCATCAAGCTTTCATCCTCCCCATATTGCCAGGAACATCCCGAAATCTCAATTTATATGAATGAGACACATTTGTTCCCATGAAGAAACTTTTCAAGAACATAGACGGGACCTTGCTAACAGGTTCAGAGCAAGAGGATACCACATGGGACATGTTCTGCAAGCCAGCAATTGGGCTAATACATTACCAAGGCAGGATTTGTTATCCTATAAATCACGGAGCCATGACGAAGCACAGCCCATCAGGTTTGTAACAACCTATGCCAGGAACTCAGACTTACTCATTAATAGCATCAATAGACATTGGAATATTTTACAATGTGATCCAGAATTAGCCAATCTAATACCGAACAGATGCCTATTCTCATTTCGCAAAGGTAAAAATTTGGCATCATGTTTCAACCACTACAAGCACACAAATGACACAGTGTATACCCATTCACTACAAACAACCTTGACTGGGGAACCCCTTGTTGGCTGCTTTCCATGTGGCCATTGCATCAATTGTGATAAAATTATGAAATCCAAACAATTCACGAGCAGGAATTGTTCTAGGGTGTATGATATACAATTTTTGGCCAACTGCAGCAGTGACTGGTTAGTCTATTTGGCTACATGCAGTTGCGGGTCCTTCTACATTGGTCAGACATGTCGTCCTATCAGGCTAAGAATTTCTGAACACGTAAGTAACATTAAAAACAAAAAAGCTAATAATTCTCTGTACAAACACAGTCAGACACACAAAACTGCTAAATTCACTTTTACTGTTATTGATATGGTCAGGGGTAATAAATCTAATAAAACCAGATGGCACTCTATTTTAGACACTAAAGAAAAGAAATGGATTGTAAAACTAGGAGGTTTGTTCCCTCCTGGTCTTAATGAGCAATTCTGGGGATGAACCAATAGTATGACAGATGTATGTATTTAAATTGTATCATTTGACTGGTTTGTTTCACACTGAAGAAGGCTGTGTGTTGTTGCCAGCCGAAACCGGTCTGGTTATCTGTTTTATGATACTATAAGGATTATAAAGCATCTTCGATCTCAGTTTGCTGGCTCCGCATGTTTTTTGTATTTTACTTTAAGTTTTGGTGCCGTGCAATTGCCCACATGCAGGAGGTCCATTTTGAGTGTTGCACCTCTCTGTATGCAAATAGTAGATGGGGCAAATATTTGTCCCACTCTTTCTTAAAATGGTCTGAAAATGCTGGTAGCATGCTCTTTACTGTAGAGCTTAACCTCTCCACAAGGCAATTAGTCTGGGGGTGGTAGGGGGGTGTCCTTAGGTGCTTCATCCCATAATGCTTCCACAGACAAGCCAGCAGGTCTGACATGAAATTGGAATCTCTGTCAGTCAGTATTTCTTAAAGGAAATCTACCCTGCTGAAAATCTCTAACAAAGCATTTGCCACCTTCTCCGCCTCAATGGAGTACAGAACCACTGCCTCAGGGTATCTAGTAGCATAATCTACTACCACCAGGTTATACTTCTTCCCTGTGGAAATTGGGATATTCAGAGACCCAACAATATCCATAGCTACCCTCTGAAATGGCTCCTCGATCACAGGCAAAGGCATCAATAGAGCTTTGTCCTTGTCCCTGTCTTGTGTACCTTTTGGCACTGCTCACAGGTCCTGTAGTAACCTGTTACATCCATTGTAATCAGACAATCCAAAAGGAAAAACCACTTTAATGACAAAACACAGCAGAGCTTTCAGACATAATCCTTCTTCAATACTACAAACTTATAAAATTTCTTTCATCTTATATACAGGCCCAAAGTAGTCATGTGGTTAGCAGCCCAAAAATCACATGACCATAAGTATCACTCAATAAGGCAAAGTTAAAACAACACAGATAGCAATGATTCTATAGTACATAACAAAAATTTAAATAATTTAAAATTAAGATTTTTGGGCTGCTAACCACATGACTACTTTGGGCCTGTATATAAGATGAAAGAAATTTTATAAGTTTGTAGTATTGAAGAAGGATTATGTCCGAAAGCTCTGCTGTGTTTTGTCATTAAAGTGGTTTTTCCTTTTGGATTGTCTGCTTGCAGTACTTTGGCAGTTTTGATATTTGACATCCATTGTAATCCCAGGCCAATAGAAGTTCTGCATAATATGTCTCTTGGTACGCTTTATGCCCATATGGCCTGCAAAAGGAATGTCATGGGCAAAGGCTAGAAGTGACAGATGGTAGACTCTGGGCACTACCAACTGCTGTATTACCTCACCCTCTAGCCCTCCCTCAGGGGTCCACTCCCCATACAGTAACCCTTTGTTCCAGTATACAGAGTCCCCTTTTCCTTGACCATTAGGTGTCACCTTAACTACCTCCCTCAAGCCTCGTAAGGTAGGGTCCAAAAGCTGAGCCCCGTCTCAACTCCACCTTTGTGACCTCTCCCAGCTCCCATTCCACAGGAAGCCTAGTATCTTCTCATAGTGGTGCCTCACTGACAGCCTGGGTACTACCACTTACCTCTGTCCTTGAAGTCACCCTGTCCATGTGAACATCAGTACCTACCAGCAGCTGTGGCTGACTTTCAACCTCACTGCTGCAAGGTAGTCCCTCCTTGAAACAGGCACATCACCAGGGACAGCTTCGGGTGTGGGGTCTGTCTGAGTCTCCCCCAGGCTACCAAACCTACATGCCTGTCTCCAATCCTGGCTGCATGTAACTGCATGCACACAAGGCACTGCATTATCAAAATGACTTCCTATCAAGACATCTGTAGGAATACCCTCAAACATAGCTACCTGCCTGCTTCCTTTTCCACCCTTCCAGTCAAGGTGAACCTTGGCCAAAGGTATTTGGAATGGGGTACTTCCTAAAACTCTGATCAGAGTGGACTGCCCAAGCAAGTACTGCTCCTCTTTAACCACTGCAGGCTTCACAATAGATATATCAGAGGTTGTCTCTCTCTTAGCAGTGGCCAGTCTGCCATCCACTAAGACAGGATATAAACTTCGGTCATAGTTTGGTACCGCTGTTGTCTCCAGACAACTTACTACTGGCATGCTGTTATTCCCATTTGCTGGCTCTCTCACCTTTTGTTCCCCATCTTGCTTCAGTGGATATTTGTATGCTGCATGGCCCCTCTGGTTACATTTAAAACACCTAACCCCTAATCCTGGCCGTGTACCTGAACTAGTGCCTTCCCCTGTTACTGGTACTCTCTGTTGAAGTGGTTTAAGCTGCCCACAATGGGCTCCCTTATATCCATGTGCAGCACTGGGTATCCCCTTCTTGTGCAGTGATGCCCTGCTTGCTAAGTAGAGATCTCATTTTCTCCTCAGCTCATCTGCAGAGTTACACTCCCAGTCAGCCAACCATATTTTCATGTCCTCGGGCAAATAATTAAGGGCTTGTTCCCTCACCAAAAGGTCTGACGGTCTTTCAAAAGTGGTGACTTGACACCCACTCACCCACCTAGGGAAATAAGTTCTGAACTCAGCAATATAATCACATACACTTTCATCTGCCTTATGTCTATGCTCAGAATGTTTTTTCTTTAAGCTTCAGGTGTTAACTTATAACAGTTCAATAAACACTGTTTAACTCTATCATAGTTTAAACAATCAGTATCAGGCAATTTAGAAACTGCAGTTACAGCTTTACATTGAGTAAGGGGGCAGGAACTGTACCCAGAACTCTTGGTTAACATTATACTGTTTACATACTCCTTCAAATACATATATATATATATATATATATATATATATATATATATATATATATATATATAAATATAAACTATCGAAGTCAAACCCATCTGCAAATTGTGGAAGAAATTTACTGACCTTTGTTGCTTCTGGGGTCCAGTTATTCCCTTCCCCATTGCCTCCATGACCCTGGTGAAGGGTCAGCATTTCTCTCTCATGCTATCACCACTTCTCTTTTTCTTCATCCTCCAGTTGCTGCACTCTCTTTTTCTTTGATCTCCAAATGCCACAATTTTTATTCTGTCTCCTAACATTGCAGTTCATGCTGATGCTGCTTCTCCTTTTCTTCAGCCTCCAAACACTTGGCCTCCAGTTTATGCTGACACTGATTCTCCTTTTCTTCAGCCTCCAGTTCAAGTTTCTTTAACTCCAGACTGATTTTAAGTCCTCTGAGGAAAAGGTGAACTATCCTGTTTCTGAAGACTGCACATCCCCAACATCAGATGGGTTGTCCTCCTGGCCTCTGGTCAGTGCTGCAGCTGCAATTAAAGCTGAAATTATTTCCTCTTTAGTATGGTCAGCATGCACCAGTCCTTTGGTTTTGCACACCTTGGCCAACTGGTTCTTTGTCAACTTACCATAATCCTCTGCTTACATCTTTGCCTGTTTTCCCTGATTAAACTAAACTAACAAAAACAAATAAAACTGTTGTAAAAATTAAACTCTGAATGTTTGCTTTATGGCTGTTCAGAGTACACACACCTTTAGGGCCATTAGTCTAGTACACACCTATGAATCTATGAACTGCCTCCAGGCTACTGAAGTCCAATTAATATCCTACCACTATGATACCAATATGTGATGGGTTGTCTTTATCCTGGGCCAGTAATCAAGGAGCCGCGATCATCACCACTGACACCGTAACACAAGCAGCAAGCTTTTCAGTGTGGCCAAGGTGTCACCAAAATAAGCACAAGTACTCTCAAGATGTTAAATGTAATCTCTAAAAGACTAGCCACAATGAAATGTATAAAAATATTTAATAAAAAATAATAAAATAGAAAACATAAGAATATTAAATATGCAAGTACAATAAACATCAGATTTTCAATCACAGAAGAAATAAAAATAATACAGTTGGACAGATTCAGACAGATGCAGAAAAAAACACTACTTAATCTTACTGTAGTTCTTAAATGTTTAAAGAACTGTTCTCTAGCTAACTTAGTTAATTTAGCAAGGGAATGTGAGATGTTGAGATGCTTACTTCCACTAGGCAAGGTGATGAGCTTCCAACTACTGAACTGAACTGATCGACTGAACTGTGATAACTGTCATATAGTTTTATATCAGTCTCCAAAGAAAACAAAGCAAATCAAGCTGCTGTGAGAGTTCCATCTTCTCAGTGCTAGTTACAGAATGACATCACATTTGATCACCTGACTCTTATACAGTACACACTCAGATCTTTTCTAAGATCTGTTGCAGTATTTGGAAATTATAGAACAATTTAAAAAACTTCTACTCTTCTCTTCCAGAATTATCTGTTTAAACATAAACATTTAATCAGTTATAATAACACTGTTGATAAATTTTTAACATAAGCATCTGTACAAGTCAGTGTGATAGTCAAATGGTGCAAAGTTATTTACAGAACTCCAGCTAACTATGCTGGCATATGTTATACATGCACTGCCCTAATTTCCCTGGTACAGATGGCATTACCTCACATCGTCACATGGTGTATGCTTAACAGTAGGCCATTTTCTCTACCAGTCTCATCACAGACTTATTTTCTGACCTTTTCTGTTCAAGCCTTTTAGCAAGACAGAAAATCAGATTCATCTATACCTTCCACACAAACATGAAATTTAATGCATTTTAAGGTTTCTTAATAGCTTTGTATTGGATAACAAAGTAAAGGCCTACCTGATACCATTCAAGAGTGCATCTCTTGAACAGCTTTGTCGTTACTGGAGTTGTGTATCTCAAACTGTACTGATCCCCCACCAAAAAACAATTTCCGGATTTACCTAAACTGTGGAAAGGTCTACATATCACATCATGAGTAAAGTTAGTCATTAAAACAAGTGGATAGAAGACTATCCAGAAGAATTAGCATTTTACTTAGGTTATGGAGCATTTTTTGTCCTCATGCACATATAACTTCAGTTTTCTGGTTATTAGTTTTTTTTGCTTACACTGATATTAAGATCTAATAAGTGTGATCATGCTTCCTAATTCCAACAGTCTGTGTAATTCTTTTCACTCCACAACTTCATTCTATTTGATACATGCAACAACATAACACAGTGGTTGAAAACCAATTGCAGTTTCCCCTCCTTAACTAGTCAGCATTACTACATTTCATGGACATAATTTTGGCTGTGGTTTGACTAACAGTAGGATAACTAGCATTAAAAAGATTTGCAGGCATAGCATAATTGTTACTGACTAGACATTCCCCGGGATTTCTAAAAGTTTTTTTTTTTCTGTGCAGGAGCAGTGTAACTGCTCCTGCACGGAATATGGCCGCTGAGCGATCCAGGAACGTGCCATTCTGACGTGCACATGTGAGCCGACACTGTTCCTGCAAGGAAATCCATGCAGGATGCTAATTACCTTATTTGCTGGTGAAAACCATGCAAATGAGGCTAAATACCAATCCAGGAAGCAGGCAGGTAACTGTGCAGGAACAGTGTAAGGTGCAGAAATGTATTCGGCTACTACCCGAATACATTTCTGCAAAAATGAAAACGGAGCCATGACAGCTCCAGTAAAAGCCTAATTGTACCCTAATCTATAGGCGTGCCAATGGCCAAATAAATGGCCATTGGCACTGAAAACCATTTAATTTATCTAAAAATAAAAGTGTTTTTTATGGCCGATCTCAGACGTTGAAGCATAGGGCAGTGCCACACAAATGGGATCGTGGGGGGGGGGGGAGGGAAAAGTCAATTTGAAGGGAAACCTGCATTTTGCCGTTATACTATATGGCAAGCAGAATCAAAACAATAGCAGGGAACAGTGGTTGCTAAGGGGGAAGGCTTTCATGTAGTGCAATAACTACAGATTAAGGCAGTGGGGTATGTTAATGAAAGGACTTGTACTGAATCACAAAATTATTCTAAGTGTCACACTGCATCTTACCATTTAGGTGCTCTAACACCATTGTGTAGGCAGGAGGAGCAACTAACATGAAAAGGGTGTATGTCATGCTTGCTGTAAGCACACCAGAACTCCATTGCCTGGGTTTGCAGCTAAGTGAGGAGTGTGTCTGAGGCTGTATAGTCTTATTCCATGAAGTGAGGAGCATGTTCACACCCAGGGGAGGGCCATTTCTTGCTGTTTACACTAGCTACGGGGCTTAAACAGGAAGAATATAGGGGAAAAAAAGGAAATAGCAGAACAAGGGAAATGCAGTACAAATCAGCAATATGAGATTCTGCAACCCACAATGGGTCATTGAAAGCACTCAATAATACAGCTGGCAGGTGGCAGCATAGCTGAAATGGGAGGAGATGTAAAAAAAAATAAAATAAAGGACAACAGCACAATAAAGGAGAAATGAAGTAGAAATCACTAATATGGGACTCTTGCAACTCACAATGAGCCATGCAAAGCACACAATAATACAACTGGAAGGTGGCTGCATAGCTTAAAATGGGAGGAGATATAAGTAAAAAATAATTAAAAAAAGGATAACAGCAGAATAAAGGCAATCATGCACAAATTACCACTAATGCCTCTAACACTCACAGTGGCCAAAGCAAAGCCATGAGTAATATAGGTGGCAGCTGGAATGTATCATAGTCAGCCAGTCATACAGGTAGCATCTGCAGCACAACAGTACAAAGTAAGGAAACACCTTACAGTCTGTTTTTTCCCACAAACTCTGCACCATTGGTGTATACATGTGGGGGAATTTTAATTGGAAAAATGTTAGGGGCTGCCATTGCTTTGATCCATCAGTATGTGCTAGAGGCTGATGGCAGAGAGGACAATAATGCTGACAACCACCACAGTCCAAGGAGGAGGAGAAGAGCGTTCAGACCCAGGGTAACCTACCAGGGACTACATGATCTGGGGATAGAGTGCTGCGGGGTAGACATTAGCATACTTCAGCAAATCACTGAGCTGTGCTGGCCTCAACTCAGAGCCAGAACCAACAGAGGGGAACCCATCCCAGTGGTTACCAAGGTATGTGTAGCCTTAAGAATTCTAACTACAGGTACTTTCCAAAGACCTACTGGGGACATCATGGGGGTCTCACAGGCATCTGCATCCAGGGTACTCCACCAGTTCCTGGATGCCATGCTACCACATGCCAGTGAGAACATTTACTTCCCCAACACCAGTAAGGAGAGGACCAGCAAGATGCGTCTCTTCCACCATGTAGCAGAATACCCGGAGGTACTGGGTGCCATAGACTGCATGCACATCCACATCAAAGCACCACCCGGTGAACAAGGTAGGGTCTACATAAACAGCAAGGGATTCCCCTCCATCAACTGCCAGGTCGTGTGCAATGCCCAGGGCACTATCATGAATGTCTGTGCTGGTAGCCCTGGAAGCCTTCATGAATCCCACATCTGGCATTCATCACAGCTGTACCAGGCATTTGCCAGTGGGGGCATCCCATATGGCCATCTGGTGGGGGATGCTAGCTATGCACTGGAGCTGTGGATGATGGCACCTATCAGAAATGCACACACACACCCACACAAGAACCCCATAATGAGGCACACGCGCAAACCAGGATCATTATAGAGCATGTGTTTGGGATGCTCAAGTCACGGTTCCGCTGCCTTGACATATCTGGCGGATCCTTGCAGTACTCTCCAGCCACATGTGCACACATGTTCATAGTATGTGCCATGCTGCACAGTATGATCCTGTGGAAACAGCTGCAGCAGGAACATCACGGGGAAGGGCCACACAGCCCACCACCATTGCCAAGGTCCCCACAGGCACAGAGGGACTCACAGGAGGAGGCCCCTGAGCCTGTTCCTGTAGGCAGACAGAGGCATGCCCCGTATGCTCATGCCTTGGCAAAGAGGCAATGCATAGCATACACACTGACACTGTAGGGACCCCAGGGATTGACACCTCTCTCTGACTCACACACACAGTAAAATGGTTGACACACACATCACATTACCTGTAACTTACCATGTATAGGCAGTGTACTGTGTGCTTCTAACATAGGCAGCCCTCAAACACCATCCTCACAACTGTTGCAAGCACAAGGTAAGTTAGTCTTCTTAACAATAAATGAATGTAATAGTATGTTCTGCTAGCATATCTATGTTAATGCTGCATGCGTGCAAGGGAATGGGGTGGCCTACTGGGATAGCAGCACACAACTGACAGCTATGTGGAACACCAGGAAATGTCTGGCCAGAACCGGCCTCCACACACTGTGTAGTAGTACCCAAGGTGATAAATCCCACTGCACTATATGTGTGGGGACAACTAACTGGGGGGTCATAGGTCACAGGCATCGATGTCAGGGTAGGGGTCCCATAACCACCTCTCACACCCACACAGCAAGTCAGCTATAGAAAACCACAGATAAATGTCTGGTAAAGGCACATAAATGGTGGCAATGTTGAATTAACCCACTACAGACTCACACAATGATAGCACAGCAGGACTCACCGTTGCAGTAAGGCTATGAAGGATAAGATGTCTGAAACTCAAATGTATGCCAGTACAATCTGACCTGGGCTCTTTACTGATATGCCTCCAGTCCCCAAGACAGGGCACAGTAGCATGGTAAACAGAACCAAAATGTAAAGCAAATATCAGCACAGTCTGTGCAAATGTGTACAGTTGACAGGTGTACCCCCCATATACCCCCACAAATGCAGTAACATATATGTTTGCATGGAAATAGCAGCATAGCACACATTGGCAGGGCTGTACTAATACACAGGAAACCATGTTGCCTGTCCACAATATGCAGAGGTCAATGAGCTATGTGTATGTGTGGTTAATATTGTCTGGATCTGGCCAGCATGTTCTCATCGCAGTCGTCTTGTATTGCCCTAGGTACAATGCTACCTTTGACAGGGCCATGTGCAGATAACTGCAGAGCCAACTGTTATGCATGTCAGTGACACTTACTGCTCTGCCACTGACATACCTGGAAGTCACAATGCTATGTGGAATATACTACACATATTAGTGACATCTTGAGCAGAGGAGCTAAGGATTTTGTGAATGTAAGTGCTTTGTGGTACTATTGCCAGTGGTCATTCTTAATAATCCTTTTTCTTATGTTTGCTTTTACAAATAATGGACATGCCTGCATAGTTGAATGCACTCTGTACCCACACCCATAACTCCCAACCTCTGACATCAAGATCTCTGGACAAGTGCAAAAATAAAAGTAGAACAAAGGCACAATGATAGGCATGTGTTGCAAATATTACCCTTACATACTGGGAAACTTGGTAGGGTGAGGGGTTTGCAGTAGCAGGAATGGTCTGAAGGTTATGTATTCTGAAACAGTAATGTCTGTATTGTTTTGTAACATCACACTTCAATTATATGTAACTAACTTGCCATAAAAACACAAGTTTACGTAGAAAGGATGAAACCTCTAGCCAAACACCTGGACAACCTGCCAAAAAATGTACAGGTCAGAGGTATGCACACACAAGGATATGACATCTCAGGTTAGAAAGATACCACAAAGTAGGAGATCCTTAGCTAGTATATCACCAGGTTGCTGGACTGTTTACACAGCTGTGCGCATTACTACACTGGCTGTAGCCACAATTCACAGATGACCTTGTTGGGCAAGAATTTACATAGCTGCCCTCATAATATCGGTCTATGCGTCATACAACTAGTATTCCTCTGGTAAAGCACTGTGATGATCTGAGGATGTCTGGCACTAGGTAATGACACAATACATTGCAGTGTCAGACTACAGATATTTCAGAAAATGTCTGCTAAACAAAACGAGTACCCTAAGGAAACTCCTGTGTACTCCTGAGACGTATGGCTGTAACACACAAAACCCTGGACTGAAGTACACCTATCTCTGGAATGGAGTCCCACCCTAACTATAGAAGGTCACATTGGGCATGCTCCTACACTTATAGAATAACAGGATGTGTTAGAACCCACATCGGAATATATGACTGTATTGTGTATATATGTCCATGCATACAGACAGCTATGTACACCTCAACTGTCCCCACACACACACACATATCAGACAGGATTATCCTCAGCTAGCTGTAGGTGGCCCATTTGTGATATATCTGCATCTGTTGATGTGAGATACACACACACACACACACATATATATATATATATATATATATATATATATATATATATAGGCAACATATAACATATGTCAAGTGTACACACACATAGATGTGGGGAACTGAGAGACAGACAGTGATACAGAGAGAGACAAAAGGGGGACACATACAGAGTGAGTCACACACACAGATACCCTGAATGGTATACAGTGATGTTCTGCTATGGACAGTGGCATACCAGTTGTAAACAGTTGCACGTGCCAGCATAAAAGGTGAGCCCCACTGTGTAACACTACTGAGGTTGAGTTTATAATATAACATCATCTGCCTGTGTGTGTGTGTGTGTGTGTGTGTGTGTGTGTGTGTGTGTGTGTGTGTGTGTGTGTGTGTGTGTGTATATGTTTGTAAGCAGTATTTTGATAAGTCTCCCAACCACTGCCCTACTTTATCACTCCTGCTGATGACATTCCCCTTATCAGCACCTTTGGCCAGTTATCAGCCCAGTAAGCTCCATAGCATGTGTGATAACTGCATAACACAATAGTAGAAATCATTAGGGAGACAGGGGTTCTAATCTCTGATCTGGCAAATGAATGTGTGTGTATGTTTGTAAAAAGAAGTATTTTAATAAGTCCCCCACCCACCGCCCTACGTTATCAGTCCTACTGATGTCATTCCCCTTATCAGCACCTTTTGCCAGTTGTCATCTCAGTAAACTCTGTAGTATGTTCAATAACTGTGTAACACTATAGTACAAATAACTAGATAGGCAGGAGTTCTACTCTCAGATCTGGCAAATGTGTGCATGGGTGTGAAAGTGTCTATGTCTGTAGGAAGAAGTATTTTGATGTCTCCCACCCACTGCCCTACTTTATCAGTCCTGCTGATGTCATTCCCCTTATCAGCACCTTTGGCCAGTTATCAGCCCATTAAGTGCCATAGCATGTGTGATAATTGCATAACACAATAGTACAAATCACTAGCGAGACAGGGGTTCTAATCTCTGATCTGGCAAATGAGTGTGTGTATGTTTGTAAAAATAAGTATTTTGATAAGTCTCCCACCCACCACCCTACATTATCAGTCCTGCTGATGTAATTCCCCTTATCAGCACCTTTGGCCAGTTGTCAGCCCAGTAAGCTCTGTAGCACATGTGATAACTGTGTAACACTGTAGTACAAATAACTAGATAGGCAGGAGTTTTACTCTCAGATTTGGCAAATGTGTGTGTGGGTGTGAATGTGTGTATGTCTGTAGGAAGAAGTATTTTGATAAGTTTCCCTCCCACTGGCATTCTTTATCAGTCCTGCTGATGTCATTCCCCTTATCAGCACCTTTGGCCAGTTGTCAGTCCAGTCAGCTCTGTAGTGCATGCGATAACTGTGCAACACTATAGTACAAATAACTAGATAGGCAAGGGTTCTACTCTTCTTGCTGGCAAATGTGGGTGTGAAAGTGTATATGTTTGTAGGAAGAAGTATTTTGATAAGCTTCTCACCCACTGGCATACTTTATCAGTCATGCTGATGTCATTCCCCTTATCAGCACTTTTGGCCAGTTGTCAGCCTAGTAAGCTCTGTAGCATGTGTGGTAACTGTGTAACACTATAGTACAAGTAACTAGATATGCAGGGGTTCTACTCTTAGATCTGGCAAATGTGTGTGTGTGTGGGTGTATAAGTGTGTGTGTGTGTGTGTGTGTGTGTGTGTGTGTGTGTGTGTGTGTGTGTGTGTGTGTGTGTGTGTGTGTGTATGTAGAAGAAGTATTTTGATAAGTTACCCACCCACTGGCCTACTTTATCAGTCATGCCAATGTCATTCCCCTTATAGGTTCATAGATCTGTACTAGGCTAATGACCCTGGAGCCATTGCAAGCCTAGCCCATAGAAGTGCCTGCCATTGTGCCACCCAATGTTAGTTCCCAGTGCCCCCATCAAGTAGAGCCACTGGTGAACTTTCTATTACCCATCCACTCATCAAGATCACTCTGCAACAGGGTCATCTAGGTGCTTTGCTTGACATGTATGGGAAGTCTATTCCAGGGCATTTGCAGTCTCTGGGTAAAGAACCTGTCCCTCCAGCATGTTGTGTTGATTGTGGTAATGAGGCTGAGGTCCCTGCAGCGTGTGGTGCAGAGAGAATGGGATGTCTTTAGATGTAGCATTTGTAAAAGAGCTGGGTCAGACATGGCTTTGCAAGTCAAGCAGAGATCACCTCCAAGTAGATGATATGAGACAGAGAATATTATTTTTATTTTTATTTTACATTTGTTGACTGGGCTAGTCTAACTGGATACACATCCATTTTCAGTAGAGGCCCGGGGAGATAAGCTCCTTGCAAAAAATAACAAAAAACATTTTTGCATACAATTATGTTACAGGTAAATACAGAAATTATCATGGAGGTCTAAAATTCAGGTACAATACTAAAAAATACAGGTTTAATAATATACTATAGTCTGGGAGATAAGGTCTGGGATAAGAGGAAATAAATAAATTTATATTTACAAAGAACATTAGAGGTTAACCCAGAAAAAATCAAAGAGGACAGAAATACTTCACAGTGCCAAAGGCAGGTACAATGCAAAAATTACAGAGAAGGAAGAGATACTTTGCAGTGCGGTAGGCAGGTACAGTGCAAATTACAGGTAGAATATAGAAAGTTAAAATAAAAGAGGCATATTGTGTAATTATAAAAATAAAGAGTTGTCACACTATGAGTAAGCCTAGGGGATGAAAAGAAGGGTAAGGAATAGGAAAAAGGTAATGTGGCAAGTAAGGAAAGTAGAACTAGTTGTAGGGAAGTAGTGGGTAGGCAGTGCCTGTTATGAGTAGAAAAAGTAGAAAAATGATTAGTCAGGTTTAGTACAGGGGCATAACCAGTGTGTTCTTAGGAAAAGTTTCAGTCTGTTTTTGAAAAGAGACGTGGAGGAAACTGAGGAAAGTTCACTGGGGAGAAGGTTCCAGGATTTCCCAACAGTATTACTGAAAAGAGAGTCCCCAGCCCTGTTATTATATTTAGAGGTGTTTACAAGAAGTTTGTGTAATGAGCGCAAGGATTTCAGATTCTTATAGGGAATGATGAGGGTAGTTAGTATAGGAGTACTGGAAGTCTGGTAAAGAGTCTTATGGGCAATGGTTAGTTGGTGGAATTTAAGCAGATTCTGAATTTCTAGCCATTCAAGCTGCTTAAGATTATAGCAGTGGTGGGTTCTGAATGGGTTGCCAGTAGCAAACCTGGCAATGTTATTGTAGGAGATTTACAGTTTGGTGAGGTTATTTTTAGATAAATTAGTAAATATGGGTGAGGCATAGAGGAGTGTAGAGATTAGATGGGTATAAGCAATAGTTATTCTGACTCTTGGTGAAAGGAAGGGTTTGACTCTGTAGAGAGAACCTATTTTTTGTTAACGGTTTTTACAGTATTGTTGATATGGGTGACAAAGTTAAGATTGTTGTCTATGGTAATACCAAGTAGTTTGGTAGTTGGGTCAGGTGATATGGGAGTACCATTAGTGGATGTAACTGTGAAATCTATTGGGATGGTCTTACGAGTAGGATTGAAAAGGAGGAGTTTAGTTTTTTTTGGGGTTCAACAGAAGGCAATGTTGTGTAAACCATTGTTCTACTGTATTAAATACTTCTTGGGTAAGGGAGTGAAGTTTAGAAGTGGATGTGGCTGTGCATATAAGTGTAGAATCGTTGGCGTATTGAATGCATGTAGCTTGGGGGATTGCTAGATGAAGGTCATTGATAAATATGGAGAAAAGAAGAGGACCTAATATGGACCCTTGAGGGAAGCCAATGTTAATGGGCAGTTGGGTAGATAGAGTGTTGTGCCAAAGTACTGCCTGTTGTCTGTTATCTAAATAGGATTGGAACCATTTAATAGTGAGTGTATCTAGTGAGAGGGATTTGAGGATATTTAGAAGTATTTGGTGAGTAACCATACCAAATGCCTTCAACAGATCGATAAATAGTGCTGAGGAAAGCATATTGGCATTTCAGTTTTTGTTAATACAGTCAGTAAAGGAAAGGAGGGCAGTAGTAGTGCTGTGGGAAGGTCTGAAACCATGTTGACAGCTGGAAAGTAAGTTTTTTTGGATTAGGTGGTCTAGCAGTTGCTTATGGATGCATTTTTCCATTAGTTTTGCCAAAGGTGAAAGTAGGGCTATGGGACGGTAGTTGGAGAATTCAGTATAGCTGGAGTCTTTTGAGGTTGTCTGTATAGGACATGTGTTTAATACCTAGGATCCTCATTGTGAGGTACTTTTGTGGCCTTTCCAGCTGTTGCAGGTGTCTAGTGAGGTACATGCCAAAAGAGCCATTATACTCGATGATTGGTCTAATGAGGGAAGAGTACACAGAGATGATGGCCTCTTTCTTCCTGGATGCAAAACCTTTGGTAATGAGATGTGCCACATAAAAGGATTTCCTGACCACAGTGGCAATGTGGTGATTAAAGGAGAGGTTTCTGTCAACCTGTCTCCCCAGATCTCTAATAATGCCTACAGTGTTCAGTGGGCTCCCGTTGATGTGGTACTTAGTGGGAACTGAGATTTTACCAAAGGGGCTGATTATGCATTTTGTGGTGTTAAGCTTTAGGCCATGGATTCCACACCAGTCAGTGGTCTCAGTGAGGCCTTTCTGTAGGAGGTCTGCATCACTTGCGGCATTAATGATGGCTCTCTGCTTCTAGTTGTCTGTGAACTTGGTCAGCCAGACTTCCTTTATGTTGGCCTGGACTCCTGAGAACTAGATGCTGAACAGGAGAGTACCCAGGACTGATCCCTGTGGGACTCCACTCATGACTGGCTGGCAGTCTGACTTGGAGCTTGCTACTTTCACACTGCGTGTTCTAGTTGTGTGCCAATTTGCAACCCCTCTAGTGATATAGGGGTTGATGCCTAGTTTGGTGGGTTCATCCATAATTCCTGACTGAGGAATGGTATCAAGAGTGTTGGACAGATTGATATAGGCTGTATGCAGTGCCTTACTGTCATACACAGCCCTGGTGACTGACTCAAAGAAGTCAACCAGTTTGAGCAGGTACGATCACCCTTTCACAAAGCCAAACTGTGTGTGGTCTAATGTTAGGAGATTACCTACATGTTTGTCGATCAGGTCCCTGATGATGCACTCCACAACTGTACATATCAGACTCATCAGGCTAATGGACTGATAATTCTCAGGGTCTGTAGTTGCCACACCTTTATGGAGAGGGATGACAGTAGCATGTGCCATTTGGGAGGGAGAAAGCTTGAGGTGAGGCTGTGACTGAACAGGGCACACAGATGTGGTGCCATGTATCTTTGTAGTTCATGTTGAACACAGCCAGGGATAATTTGTGGTCCCATGGAATCTGTATTCTTGCCTGTGTACAATACATGGTAACCTGGGCAGCAGTAATCCTGGGTGCCTGGCATTCTGAGTGTTCCCTGGGGGGAGAAAGGAGTAAAGCTGGCACTGAATGTGTTGGCAAGAATGTTGACAATATCTGTTGGCTCAGTATAGGAGGAAGCATTGTGCAGTAACTCAGACCACTTCAGGGTATTGGTGTGGAGGTTCTTGATATAACTATCAAAGTATTAGAGATTGTTGTCGGTGTCTGCTGCAATTCTGCCATCATAGGCAGCTTTAGATGATTTCATGAGGGATCTCAAGTTGTTGTTGAGGCTAATAAGGGAGTTTTACCACTCTTGGGACACCACCTTTTTCTGCAACCATGTCTTCCTTCTGTTGTACAGGTTATTAATGGCAGGGGACCACCAGATTGGCCTCCAGTGTTTGGTTCTGTTGGGTATGGCTAGTTCCATGCATTGATGTGCATGTTTGTGCAGTGCATTTGTGTATGATTCGGCAGTTATGCAGGTATTTTCCATTGGCATGGATGCTGTGAAGTTAGCCACCTCTGTTTTTATGAGTCCAAAGTCAGCTTTGGAGAAGATTTTCAAAGTGGTTACCTTTGCAGGGGGTGTGGGTGAGATGTGGATTTCCATGGTGATTACTCTATGTTGGATCTGACCAGGTAGTGATTGACTACTGTTGTCAAGCAATGGTCCCATATGTTAGTAATCAAAACAGGTCAAGGATGTTGCTTCCTCTACTGGGTGTCAGAATGAGCTGGTCCAGAGCATTGGAACTGATTAATTCCAAGAAGCGTTGGGCCAGTGTATTGGTGCTTGAATATTTTTCCCAGTTGATGGAGGGGTAGTTGAACTCATCTAGTACAAGAGTGTTAGGTTGGACCTTGATAGATTGCAGGGTGTTGAGGAATGTGGATTGATGTCTAGGGACATGGATGTGGGCCCATAGCAGGCTATGACCTGAATTACACTATTACCCAATGTCAGTTGTACCTGAAGTATCTCAGATGCATTATGCTGAGATACTACTCTGGATGTGTGCATATCCATTACTAATATGAAGACACCACCACCTTTGGAGCTGTGGTCCATGTTTTGGGACTGACACGTGTGGAATGAGTTATAGGCTGGTAGTGCATGGTTGCTGTCTGCTGCTGTAAACCAAGTCTATGTTACAGCACAAATGTCAATGTTCTCCATTTTGAGGAGTGCTTTGAGTGGCTGCATCTTAAGATGTAGACATCTAGTATTGAGCAGCATGACCCTCAGAATGCATATATGTATAGCTGTTAAGGTGGTAATTTGATTTGGGACACCTCCTAAAAAAGCACTATAGGGGTGGCAAGACACTTAGCCAGTACCTAAAACCCAGGGGTGACAGATGCAGGTCACCTCTGGCAAGCCATCACAGTCCGTCAGTCATGTCATCCCAAGCAGACAGATACTGTATCCCATGAGAGTGACAGCAGACACTAAAGCCAATTGTTGAAGTCAATCATTTGTTGTTTGTACTGCTCAGGGCTACTGACATACCTGCCTGGCCCACATAATCTGAGAGCTCCATCATGTCTCTTTTCATATAGTCCATGGAGGTGTATCTCAGGTCATTGTTACACACATGGACAATGACAGAGTGAGTTGTTGTGGAGTGACCTGACTGGGTGTGTTATGTGTTGGATTCTGGCACCTGATAGACAGCTGACTGTTACCTCCTCCGTGTTTAACCTAGTGAGTGGGACATCTGTGTGCCTCACTATTGAGTCACGTATGTTTACTGTATCAGGCAAGGTGGATAGCCTTTTGGGCTTAAGTTGAGAAGCACACTGTGTAGGTGAGATATGTGTCCTGTGGTTTGCACTGTGTTGTGGTGGTGGTCGAGTGGGTGTCTGTCTTGGTGGTCTCTGCTGTTTGGGTAAATGTCTATTGAGTGCCTCTGTGAAGGTGGGTGTGTGGTTATTGTTTGTATGTCAGAGCTGTGATAGTGCATGTTCTGGGGGGGGGTATGTGTTACATGTGGTGTGTTGCAGGTGTTGACCCTTCTCATCTTGACCAGCTAGTCCACTCTTTGCTGGAGAGTGCATATCTTCCAATTTGGTGATATAGGGGAATCTCTCACAAGTCTGAGTGTTGGAAGTTTAGAAGAGGGTTGTCTGTGTACATGAGGCAGTTGCAGCAGTGCCTCAGAATGCCCAAGTGCACCATGTCAATAGGAAAAAGCACAGAGAACTGCACTTTAATCATGCCAGGAGAGGTGGTCATATCTACTAAGTACTGGAGCTAATTCTGTGAGGAACAACTACTGCTGATGGCTCTCAGCTGTGCTAGAATAATTGATAAAAAAACCTGTTGAAGTGCAATGCTATTAGACTATTTGAGGTGCAGGAGAGAAAGAACTAGCAAAATCTAAGGGAAAAACTGAAGGCAAACTTTCTAGCACCTGTAACAGTTTACATCAGCTGTGCAGTTATCAGCACCTTTAGCCAATTGTCAGCCCAGTAAACTCTGTAGCACATGCAATAACTGCATAACACTATAGTACAAATAACTAGATAGGCAGGGGTACTAATCCCAATACTGGCAAGTTTGTGTGGAAATCATATACTGTGTGGGTTATACCATTTTGAGTTGTGTACCACTCTGTAAGCTTCCCATCACCCAACTTTACTAGGCCTGCTGATGTCATTCACCTTAGATGTACCTTAGGAGGAGGTGAAACCATATAAGTTCTGTGGTGTGTCTGATAACTGCATAACACTATAGTAGAAACAACTAGATAGGGAGGGGTGCTAATCTCAATACTGCCAAGTGTTTGTCTTTGAGTGAAGATCATATCCTGTTTGGCTGATACCATTTTGATTTGTGTACCATCCACGTCTGTTTACCACCTCCTAATGGCATTACTTTATATAGCATGGTAACGGCATCTGCCTCACATGCAGCATGTTAAACCATTGTACAGGCCATACCAGTCCTCTGTACAGATGTCTATGGAAGATCCAGATGTTTGCAACCTATATGTGGTCTGTGTCCCTTAACAATCCCCATGTATGTAATATCATTGCCAAATTGGCCACAGTGAGTGTAGTGACACACATGCCAGCATCAGGCATCATACCTGACTGAAACATCATGCTGATACAATGTCTGCTACACTATCACTTGTCCAGGCTTGTAGGAGCAATACATGACTCCACATCCTATTTCTGGTGGGTTATCTCATCATCCATGAAGGCATTCAGAACATTACATATTGTAAGAGGTAGTGTGTTATGTCCCATGCATATAATCTATGTGGGGCATGTCATGTGTATGTAGTAGTACAGTACATCAAGGTGGAAATGTAGGTTTGCTAATCTGGCTATTGCCAACTGTGTTTTTGTTACTGTGTGCACATCCCCTGTGTCAGTCCTTACTGTGTGCATGCAAAGGATATACCATGTTGTCTCTCTGTTCCACCCAGTGAACTCAGGAATACATACCACAAACTTGTCATACACAGTATCATGCATGCCCTCGTCAATTGCATCAGGGTTGAGTGTATGGGAAAGAAATGGCAGGGTCAACAGGTGTTGACAGGTTAATCTGTTGCAGTTAATGTAATGTCTACTCTTGTGAGGGACCTGCTGACAGTACTGCAGTAACCTGTTCTGTATGTATGAGCCTGTGGTACTACACAACACTGAGCTGACATGTCTAAAGGCTACCTGCCTGTGACAAGGGGTATGTATGCAAGGTCACACTGTCTAACAACAGTGTCCCTCACACACTGTTGCATGCATACACACCTGGTACATGTACATATAAAACTGCACCTTGCCTATGACATGGTCAGTGCATTCCCACTCACTGTACCCCCTCTTGGGAATGTCTGCAGGGCCACAGCCTGCAGACACACAAACATCTGGAACATGAACAGAATACAGCATGTCAGACTACATTCAGTCAATGGTACTAACAGCAATAATGCATCCTAGCTAATAAGGTACATACACCTGTATGTTTACCCATAACAAATGCAAGCAGACAGCACTTTACATAGTACTACATAGCTACACTGTACTATATTCACCCTGTGCATCAGACCCATATTAGCATGTCCTGCATCGATGGTATGGATGACAGGAATATAGCAGAGGTATCATCATATGTAGAGGGCATGGTGTGGGTTTGCCAGAGGCCTAGGCTGGACCATACGGTTGACATCTTGTGTTTATGTTCATAAGTTCATAGGTTCATAGGTGTGTACTAGGCTAACAGCCCTGTATCCTATATAAGCCTAGCTCAAGAAGATTCCCTGGCATCATGCCGCCCAAAGTTAGTTCCCAGTGCCCCTGTCAAGCAAGGCCACTGAAGTGATCCCTGGGATGAATTTCCTATTGTCCATCCACTCGTCAAGATTTCTCTTAAAGAGGGCCAGTGAAGTGCTCTGCTTGACGTGAATGGGAAGTTTGTTCCAGAGTATGGGAAGTCTCTGGGTTAGGAACCTGTCCCTCCAGCATGTTCTGTTTATTGTGGTAATGAAGTTTAGGTCCCTGGAGCTTGTGGCACAAAGGAATTGGGATTTGCTTAAGTGTAATATATCTAGCAGCTCTGGGTCAGACATTTCTTTGTAGGTCAAGGAGAGAAGGTCTGTAAGTAGGTGATAAGAGATAGAGGGGTATCCAATAGATGGGCTGTGCAGAGGTGCTTTGTGTGTCTGGAGGTGACCTGCCTGTGATACAGATGTGTGTGTGTATGTATGCACACACTCATGCCATGTGGCTGCCCTACACAGGGGTATGTTGGACATCTGTGGACCGTACATGGCAGGGTGTCCAGTTCACCATCTCCGACCATGGAGACGGGAACTGGTCCTGCCAGGGGTATCACTGGCTCCACCAGGCCCAAGGCCAAATGCAGTACTGCTTCCTGATGGTGACTGCTGTCTGCTGGATCTGTGCCCCTGACAGAACTGGACAGGATCACGTGCCCATGGCCTGCTCTGGTGTGATGTGGACAGCAACCCCACTTTGGTAGTGCTGGTGTCACTCCAGCTACAGGAGTGTGAAGATGCATGGCCCTGTAGACTCTCAGCTGTTGTTGGTGCTGATCTACATCCACATGGCTGATGCCCATCTCTCACCACACTCTCTAGCACAGACATGCCATGATCGAAGATTGCCAAGGTCTCACCCCACCGTCTATTCATGACCTCAGTATTTTGACGTGTGGCCTTAACAAGGTCATGCATGTCACCACGTAAATCAGGAAGAGTTGCACGCACCACCCTGAGTATTTGTCTGATGTGGCATTCACTACATGCCTGTGCATCCTTGCAACAGCGCTTGACAAGCAGCAGTCCTCCTGCAAGCACCCTTGTCCATCCCCCTGTGTGGGACCTCGCCTGCACTTTGGCTATGGCCAGTGTCTACACTCACACCTGCCATAGTCACCACACTAGCCTGTTCAATGCCACCACCTGCCAACTGTCCATCATCTGTGGCCACTGGTGATGTGGTATGTGTGGGCATTGTCACTGTGTGCGGAGATGGTGTGGACAAGAGTGAGATGCCAACCAATGGCACAGACTCAGCCCCTGACAACCCCACCTGTACCTCACTATTCCTATCATCATTGTCAGAGTCTGCAGAGATAATGACATCAGTTCCCTATCATCACCTGTGAGGGGAAGATAAATATGTGCATTAATACCTGCATTTTGAGGTTGGTTGGTACACACACGCACACATGCACACACGGGTCCCCTTCCAAACATCTAAAACCCATTACATCTAATTTCATAACACTGAGACTAGAACAACTAAAACCCAAAACATCTAAAACCCATAACATTGAAGTTCATAACATCTAACAGTACAAATCACATGAAAATAACATCCCCTCCAAGCCTGCCCCTGTGGGAGTGGTTACTGACTTGAAACTGTAGTTTTATTGGCCATTCTGGGTCAATTCCAAAACTCCTTCATCTTCCTCTCTTAAAACCTGGTTGCCTCGTGGTTTTGGCATCTTTTCAGGCTTGTTGGCTGTTGGTGAAGCACCCACCAAGAGGAGAAAACGCTGAGAGAAGAAAGGAGCCACTTTTGAGACTTTAAGTATTTGTCCTCTATTTGCTAAGTTTTTCTGCATAGCCGCCTATTTTGAGCATTTTCTGGCTTGTTAAATTTGATTTCTGCATTAGTAACTGTATTTAGAGCACAACCTAGAGCTGTTTACTGAATTTCCTGTTTGCACTTATTTTTAAAATCGTTTTTTTCTCAAAACTTGCATTTTATCTGTCTTTGGCCTAGCACTCTTGTGTGGGGTCATTTACTGCACTGTTATAACTTGTTGATACTTGTTAACCTCTGCTATCTCTAAAAAAACAAACAAAAAAAATCTTGCTTTTTCCCCACTTTTCTGAGATTTAAAAAGTTCAGTTACAGGCTTGCTGTTCTTGAACTGTTTGTAAGTTTCTGTGAGGCCATTTTTGCTTGGGCTAAAGGAAAGTCTCTCTGTTGATCAGTGGCAGTGAAACACATTGTGCAGACTGCCTGCCCCTGTGGGAGTGGTTACTGACTTGAAACTGTAGTTTTATTGGCCATTCTGGGTCAATTCCAAAACTCCTTCATCTTCCTCTCTTAAAACCCTCTTTGCGCAGTTTTGCTGCGTTTTGAGCATAGCGCAACAGTGGGCAGCGCCTAATTGGGTTTAAACTATTCCTGGCTCCACAAAGTCTGCTCTTCACTTTTTCCCTTAGAACTGCTCTATCTCTCAATTTAAACACCATATTCTCATTCTAAGGCCCTTCACTGGTCCAATTAAGTAATCCTACAAGTTAGCACTATTAAACCATAAGCACTACTTACTCTTATACTCTCTACGATTACCCTGTCCTCTATTGGTCCGTCTTAAATTTAGTTTCCCTATTACTCTAGCATGTCCAAAGGTCAGTCAATGGTTTCCTCTCCAGTCCAGCTGGTGAATCTGGGAATTTTGAGGCAATGTTACAACTGTCTCATGTACACGGACAACCCTCTCCTCCTCCAAACAGGTTCAAATATATGTGAGAGATGCAACTATTTAGCCAAACTGGAGGCTGAGCTCTCTCATCTCAAAACTGGTGTAACCAGTCAGGAGGAGAAGGTAACCTCACACAACACAATTCCAGTATCACATAGTCCCACCACATCAGCGAACCAACCACATAAATACATAAAAACATACTCGGAGGATCTAAATAAAAATCTACCTAAGCAACAGATACCTCCAAAGCAGACATCCAAGCAAACGCTACCTCAAAACAAAACACACACAACACATAACCCACAAAGTCAGTGTGCCAAGCAGCCACAGCCCTTAAGGCTGAATAACACACCTGATACTCTTGTTATAGGTGACTCTGTTGTCAGACACACTGACGTCCTGCTCACCAGGCTGAATAAAGAGAAGGTCACAGTGAGCTGCCTGTCGGGTGCTAGGATCCGACACATAACGCAAGCACTCAGGTCACTCCAAAGCAAATACAAATATGACTCAGTCATTGTACATGCTGGTGTGAATGACCTGAGACGTACCTCCCTGGACTACATGAAAAGAGACATAGAGGAGCTCTCTGATCATGTAGCCCAGGCTGTTATGACCCTGACCTTGAGTAGCATCTTACCCTCACCTAGAATGATGCCACAGTACAAAGACAAAATGATCGATTTTAACAATTGGCTAAAATTTTGGTGTCATTCAAAGGGGATCCAGTGTCTGTCAGCCTGGGATGACATGCTCGACAAGCCACGTTGCTTCGCTAGGGACGGCTTTCACCTGTCACCACTGGGCTTTTGGATATTGGCAAAGGCTCTTGCCACCCCCATAGTGCCTTTTTTAGGCAAGGCTCAAAAGTCAAACCCACCTCCATAGACAGCACAAGGAACAAGAAACTAAGGGTAATGCTGCTAAACGCCAGAAGTCTTAACCTCAAGATGCACGCACTCAAAGCTCTCCTCAGTATGGAGAAGATTGATATCTGTGCAGTGACAGAAACCTGGTTCAAGGCTCCAGAGAGCACCACAGCACTACCAGGCTATACCTCATATCATGCTTTTCGGCCCCAAAACCCGGACCGAACCACAAAAGGAGGGGGAGTTTCCATATTTATCAAGGATATCCACACCTCCAGGTTAGTGGCATTGCACAAAGTATCGGAGACCATCCATGTGCAACTAACAGTGGGCAAGACTGCTTTTCAGTTTATAGCATCCTACAGACCACCCTCTCAAAGTCAGGAATCCCATTCAGCTTTCCTGAAAACACTGGAGAACATGAAGATCTCTCCGAACACCATTATATTGGGTGACTTCAACTACCCAAACATTGACTGGAAGCACTACTCAAGCCCCAGCACCTTAGCCCAAAGATTCCTGGAAATTATAAACTCAAATGCTATGGAACAACTAGTCACCACTCCCACAAGAGGGACAACATACTAGACCTGATCATTACCAACATGGGGACTCTATGCTCCACACCAGAAGTATATCCCTCATTGGTAAGATCAGACCATAAATTAATTTCACTGGATGTCCACATCCCGACCCCACCCCCAGCCCAGAAAACCACAGTGAAAAACTTCTCAAAAGCGAACTTCTCACTTCTCAAAACTGAAGTGGAATCCTTCAAGGCCCCAGGGCCAGTGGAAACTACAGCCCAAACTGCAGAATCCTATATAAATGCATTCTACAGACATCTCCAGGAATGCATGGATCATGCTATCCCAAACAAAACCAAGACCTAATCATCCAAAGGCAGGCGTCCAGTCTGGTGGACCCCTGCCATAAATAAACTGTACAACAGAAGGAGGAAGCTACTACATGATAGAGCAAAATCCCTAATAGGAAGGCATCTCTGATCAGTACTAGCAAAAATTACGATCCCTCATAAAATCCTCCAAGGCCAGCTTCGAGAGAAAAATTGCACAGGACACCAAAGACAATCATAAGGCTTTTTTCAGTTATGTTAGAAACCTGGGATGCAACTCCCAGACTTGTTCTGAGTTGATTCTAAACGATAAACAATACACTGAACCCACAGACATCGCCAATATCCTGGCAGACAGGTTCAGTGCAAACTTCTCCACCCCCTCCTCCCCAAAAGAGCAAGTATCTATCCCAGCAGAGGGCTGCCTCCCAAACATCTCAGATGCTCAGGTGAAGGCTGCCCTCTCCAAAGCAAAAAACACTGCTTCCGTGGGACCAGATGGTGTCCCAGGTTGCGTCCTACATGAACTACAAGAGGAACTAATCCCTCAAATAAAACAGCTATACAATCTCAGTCTCACTACAGGATATGTGCCCACAGAATGGCGTACAGCAACAGTGGTCCCACTCCACAAAGGTGGAGCCTCTATGGACCCTGGAAACTATCGCCCCCATAAGCCTGACTAGCTTAGTCTGCAAGGCTATGGAGAGGATCATCATGGAGCTCATAAACAAAGACATTGGGGACCTACAGACACTAGATCCTACCCAGTTCGGCTTTGTCAAGGGCAGATCCTGCCTTTTGAACCTGGTTGACTTCTTTGAAACAGTCACCAAAGCCATAGATGAAGGGAAGGTAGTCCACACAGCCTATCTGGACCTTGCAAAGGCATTTGACACTATACCCCACTCGGGCATCATAGATAAGCTATCCAGCTTAAATATAAACCCCTATGTCGCAAGATGGGTCAAACTGGCTCAAAGACAGAACCCACAGAGTGAGAGTTGCTGGAGCCATGTCAGACTCAAAACCGGTCACAAGTGGCATCCCACAGGGTTCTGTCCTGGGACCACTCTTGTTTGGTATATACTTTTCTGAGGTACAGGCAAGCGTGGGAGGACTATGGCTCACCAAGTTCACAGACGACTGCAAACTGGGCCATAATCAACTCTCCAGCTGACACAAACATCCTTCAAAAAGGTCTCACAGAGACAGATAACTGGTGCCAGTGCCATGGTTTAAAGCTAAATGCCAAAAATGTATAGTCATACCCTTTGGCAAAAACAATGTGCCCACAAATTACCACATAGGCGGAAACCCATTAAGTACAGAGAAAGTTATTGGGGACCTGGGGACCCAAGTTGATAGCAATCTCTCCTTTGAAAACCACATTGCCAAAGTGGTTAGAAAGACCTTCTACATAGCCCACCTCATCACGAAGGGTTTCACATCTAGATCAAGAGAGGTAATTGTGCCCCTTTATTCATCCCTCATCAGGCCCATCATAGAATACAATGCCCCTTTGGGATGTACCTTACCCGACACCTGCAGCAATTAGAAAGACCCCAAAAGTATCTCACCAAGAGGATCAAGGGTCTCAAACAGATGCCATATGCTGCTTGGTTAAAAAACTCCAGCTCTACTCAGTTGCATACCGCCTACTTGAGGCGATCTATGCCTGACATACAAAGCTATGTCAAATCCAGAATTAATGGACATGCTCCACCTCAGTAAATCTAAATCCCTTAGAGCCACACGCCGAGGGACTTGAACCTCAGCACAGAAATAAATAGAACTTGCTGGAGGGACAGGTTCATAACCCAGAGGCTCCCTTCGCTCTGGAATAGAATTCCAGTTCATGTGAGGCAGAGCACCTCACTGAATCTCTTCAAGAAGAATCTCGATAAGTGGATGGGGGATCGTAGGTTTGTCCCAGGGATTACTCCCGTGTCACTATTAGACAGAGGCACAGTAAACTAAACCTTAAAAAGGGCACAGTATACTCAAATCAAGGGGTGGCGTAAGCCATACAGAATCGGGCTAGGCTTATAATTGCCCCAGGGCAGATAGCCTAGTATGAACCTATGAACCTATGAACCTATGACACCAAACTACCAAACACACTTTTTGCTATGTTTCTACATGGGGGCTTGATACAGTGGGGTTAGGAAATTAACTTTTTTCCACTGTAGTGTGATCTTGGAGTTGGTATATTTAATTTACGAGGGGTGTGGGGGGTGGAGCCCCCCACATGGGGGTGTAGGGTGGCTTGTCCCCCTGCAGAAATGTAGTAAGAAGTGTATTTGGTAGTTTGGTGTCGTTATATCTGGAGGGGATGTTATTTTCTTGTGACTTGTAGTGTTAGATGTTATGAAATTAGATGTTATGCATTTTAGATGTTTCAAAGTAGATCTGCACACACACACACACACACACACACACACACACACACACACATACATATACACACACACACACAATTACAGGTGTGGTGGCACAAATCTGATACACAGATCACACATTACCCAAATGGTGACATGCATGACACACGGCCCTCAACATTATGCATTGCAGCCAGTTTTACTACACACAACTAACAATATAGAGCTCTGGGATATGAAATTAGTGTTAGTAGGTGATGGCCCTTCCCCAGCACAGACTGCACCCATGTACACATCATTGCTGTTCACCTGTATAGCACAGTGGCAAGTACTACAGAACATACCTCACAACTGCACAGATCCTCGCAGGATGTGTAGATGTCTGGCTCATATGTTTTCTCTGTTTCTCATAACCCCTGTTTTTTTATGATACATAACTGGGATGATTTGAGGAGTGACATCACTGATTAATGACATACATTTTAGTATCAGACCTCCAAACCAGCAGTAAATGTATGGTCACACAATTCCTGTTACACCACCAACCTTCTAACCTTACACTGGATAGGATAAGTGTACACAACCCTGTTAACATGCCATGTTCTTGCAATATATAAGGTGAGACTGCAATAATGTATTCAAATATGTTACCCACCTTTCATGTGACATATGACCTGTGCAATCCAATAAAAAAAAAAAAAAACAAATGTGTTACTTTTAAAATATAATGACTGCAATATGTACAATATGGTGGTTGCATAAGTGTGCACACCCTTAAAATGATACTTTCTTGAAGCACCTTGTAAGTGACTTACAGCATTCACTCTTCTTGTGAAGGTGTCTATCACCATGGCACATACTGACCTGGCATTATTTGGCCACCCTTCCATGCAAAGGTCTCCCAACTCTGTCAGATTGCAAGGACAGCTCATGTGCACAGCCCTCGTAAGGTCACACTGGGTTTTTTCTATCTGGTGTAGGTCTAGGCTCTGGCTGGGCCAATCCATAACCATGAGTGTGTTTAAGTGGAGCCATTCTTAGGTAGCATTGGGTGTATGCTTCCGGTCTTTGTCATGTTGAAGGCTGACACACCTCCCCAACCTCAGCTTTCTTGCAGATGCTTGATAGACTTGGGCCAGACTTGGGTGTTACTTGAAACTGGTCAGAATTCCCACCACCATGACTACAGTCCCAGTTCTGGCTTTGGAACATCATCCCCACAATAGGCCACTGCCACCAGCATGACTCACCATGGGGATGTTGGTCTTCAGGTTATGAGAGGTGTTGCTTGAGCACCACACATACCTTTTGGTATTGTGGCTGTGAGGTCAATCCATAGTCTCATTACACCATAACACAGTTTCACACATGCCTTTGGGAGACATGATGCGCTATATTGAAAATTGTATCCACCCCTGGAGTTTTTTTGGTGTGGGAAAATGCTTCCATCTTCTGACCCTACCCCATAGGCCAGACATATGTAGAATATGGCAGAGTGTTCTCACATGTTGTACACAGCACCAGTACTTAGCAAGAGATTCCTGCAACTCCCTCAGTGTTCCTGTATGTCTCCTGGCAGCCTCTCTGACCAGGTTTTGACATGTCTTGTCATCATTTTTGGAGGAACATCAGGTTCTTTTCAACAGCACTGTTGTCCCATATTCAATCCACCTTTTGACAGCTGTCTCCACTGTGTTCCATGGTGTATGCAATGCTGTGGAAATGTTGTACCCTACTCTTGACTGATACCTTTCAAATATGAGATCCCTTTGCTGCTTTGTAAGCTGTCTGCAAGCCATGGCTGTTGCAGGCAACTGAGCAAATGTCATGAATATCCTACTTGGATAACAGACTGTTATTTGGTGTTACTCAAGGTGCCTTTACTTGATGAAAGGTGTGTACCCAAGCAGACTGCTGTCCAAGTAGGACAGCAGTCTGCTTAGGTACACACCTGCCATCAAGTAAAGGCACTTTGAGTAACAGCAGACTGTTATTTGGTGTTACTCAGAGTGCCTTTACATGATGGCAGGTGTGTACCCAAGAAGACTGAATGCTGTCAGCAAATCACAAGCTGTTGCAATAAAATATTATTTGAAGGGTGTGCACACATATGCATCCAGCTTATTGTAATGTTTGTATACTCCATATTTGGTGCCCAACAGATTGATTGGTTTTACAAATGAATTGTTCATGTCGTAGGTCACATTACAAGTGTGGACTGACATATTGTGGTCTCAATTTTTATATATATATCACAAGCACCTGGCATCTTAACAGGGGTGTGTACACTGTTTATATCCACTATATGAGAGTAATGTTTCACGCATGTCCCTACCTTAGGCTGTTTGTCCCCCCATTTTGTTGGTCTCTCTCCAGAAGTCTTGTACTGACAGGTCATGAGGCATGCTACAGGGATGTTACATTCTCTTCAGATAGGCCCCTGTGGTGATCACTGTGATGCAATGCAGTTAACCCCACCACAAGTGAACATGCACATAAAGCAATATGGCTATGAGTGACAGTTGTGTACATGGTACATTGCATGGCCTTCACATGCCTGGGGTATTCGCAAACCACAACAGAACAATTCCATACTCACCAGCTTCAGGCTGCCATCCCACATGCAGACTGGAGGGACCTAGGTAGTTGTGGGAGAGAAGTATTGTCAGCAGACTCACATGTGGCATTGGTACATGATGAATGCAGCATGTCTGCACATTTACAGTACAACCTCCAGTAATACACAGTTTGCTGTCCTTCACCATAGATGTGCACTTCTGTGCATTTGAAAACTCAATCCACAACAGCAATCTGGCCTGACACATGCATGTAGATACTCTACAAATACAAGTATGTCTGCTACACTAGTCCAGTAATCTCCACTGGGGCCTTACCTGCACACTCCTCGTCCATTGTCTGGGTGCCACCCACCTCCAGCATGTGGGGGGTCTGTACCCTGATGTTGTACTGGGATGGGTGCCCCAAGGTTGCTGAGAAGCACCTCGGTGGGTGTCAGTGGGGGCTGCATAGCTGGGCCCCCACCTGTGGCTGTGTGGTCCCTGGCCATTGCAGCAGCCCTTTGCCGGGCATTGTGTATGAGGTCATTTGCACGATGCCGGATCTGCTCATATGTATGTGCATGCAGGCCAACATCATTTACCCAGTGGACAAGGTTGTCCCACAGGCCGGTCCTCTCCCACAGATGTTGCTGGCTCTGGCCAAATATTATGGCATGTTTCTGTAGCATGGCTTCTATGATTATATTTGTCTCAGCTGCTGAGAAAGTAGACCTTTTCTGATGCAACATTGCACCTGGAAGACATAAAAAGGGAAGCACATCGCATGACCTCATACATTTGGCAACAGTATGTACAGAACCTGCACAGCTACATTTAATACCAGTAGCAACCACTCACAACCACACCATACCCCTGTAATCTATCAGCACTGTATCTGCTTGCATTGCACTGCTGATCCTGATGTGTCATATTCACCCCAATGAGGGCTAGTTAATTTCATAATCCTCTACTCCTTATTCATGTCTGTGTCGAGGGATGACATTGGTCATCTTCCATGAGGATGGGGTGTGGATGGTGCCAAGGCTTGGTGTGACTACTGTGTGTAATGGGGCTGGGAGCACACGCCTGAGTTCATGTAGGATGTAGACAGGGGGATGTTATCAGGTCCCATGAATATGTACGTTTGCTGATTTTCAGTAGGCATTATGTATCTGCTCACTGGTGATGAGGGGAGGGGTGTGGGTGCTGTGCATATCCACCTATAGTGATGCTGAGCCAGGGTGTGATGTTTGCCCTAAACCTATCTGCAGCAGGTCGGCTATAGCTATGTTGTATGCGTATGTGGTCTGATTGACCACCACTACAGGGTGGGTGGATTGGTTTGTTGCCTCTGAGATTGCAGACATATGTGAAGATGGCCTTGTGATTGACCTTGGTGGATGTGTCCAATTTGTACTCATAGTTAACCTTACAGTACTCCACCTGTGACCTTATATGCTTGATCAAACAAAGGCTGACTTGATGCCAAGTTGGTGCCTGCTCCTAATTTGCCCAGTACAGCCAATATAGGGACCAAGTCTGTGGTTTGTGTATTGCTGCTGTCCAGCAAAGGGGATTACTCTACTTTGGTGGAGGCAGGTTTTACAAGTAAGGTATTCCTGAGTCCATACAACTATGTTGGTGTTCATATAGCTGTTTGTAGTAGGCATGGATATACAGTCATAACACAGTTGGACACTGCTCCAATTTCAAACAGATAATCATGCTTATTGTAGTAACCATGGCTGTGTCAGGGCAATGCAGCAACCAGTAGCTGTAGAAATGTCAGTCTGTTGGACTTATAGTAACTAAGATTACACATGTGTACAACATGTACAGCTTATTTAACTGACATTTTGCATCCCATGTCTGTTGTTATGAGATAGCCAGATACACCTACTCTTACTGACATGTGCACAGGTAATACCTGATATGCATTTCTGTTCTATGTCAGTATGGCACATTGTATTCACATTCTTGCTCCCAGTCGTCCCTCTCAACCTCTCAACCCGTTAGAATAGGACATCTGTAGGACGCCACACATATATGGGGGGCAATGGGACAAAATTAGTGACACTGTCTTAAAATTGCTGTAACACACTTTAGTCATCCAATAGCACAGTAGGCTTTGCATTGACAGATATATCCTGGAGGATGTCTAACACTCATATGGAAGAAAGACAGGAGAAAGGCTAGGAGTGTGGTAGTGAGGGTAAGAACTTTTAATGTTGGCAGTATGACTGGTATAGGGACAGAGCTAGCTGATATGATGGCCAGAGGAAGGTGGATATATTGTGTGTGCAAGAGACCAGATGGAAGGGGAGTACGGCTAAGTGCATCGGAGGCAGGTCACAATTATGTTATCAGGGTGTGGATGGAAGGAGAAAGGGGGTAGGGGTTATCCTGAAGGAAAAGTATGCCAAGGGTGTTTTGGAGGATGACATGAGTGTCTGATAGAGTGATGTTTATGAATCTGGAAATTGATGGTGTATTGATAAATGCTAGTGCATATGCTACACAAGTTGCTTGTGCAATGGATAAGGAAGAAAAATGTGAAGTCAGTTGGATGATGTGGTGATGACTCTACCCAAGGGTGAAAGAGTGGTGATTGTAGCAGATTTCAATGGCCATGTTGGTGAAGGGAACAGAGGGGATGAGGAAGGGATGGGTATGTATGGTGTTAAGCAAAGGAATGCAGACTGCGAGATAGTAGTGGATTTTGCAAAAAGGATGGACATGGCTATGGTGAATACATACTATAACAAGAGGGAGGAGCATAGGGTGACATACATGAGTGGAGGGAGATGCACACAGGGGGAATATATCCAATGTAGGAGGGCCAGTTTGAAGGAGAGTGGAGACTGCAAAGTGTCGACAGGGGGAAAGTGTAGTTAAGCAGCAGAGACTGTTGGTCTGTAAGATGATACTGATGATCAAGAAGAGGAGGAGTGTGAGGGCAGCACCAAGGTTCAAATGGTGAGAACTGGAAAAGAGTGATTGTGAGATGGAGTTCATGGAAGAGTTAAGACCAGCCACTGGGTGGCAGTGATGATTTGCCAAATATCTGGGTAAGTACAGCAGAGCTAGTAAGGAAGACAGCTAGAAAGGTGATTGGTGTGACATGTGGATGAAGGAAGGAGTACAAGGACACCTGGTGATGGACTGAGGAAGTACAGGACAGTATTACAGAGAAAGAGGTTGGGGATGAAGGAGTGGGATTGTTGGAGAGATGAGGAAAGTAGACAGGAGTATAAGGAGATGAGGTGCATGGCAAAGAGAGAGGTGGCAAAGGCTAAGGATGAGGCATATGAAGACTTGTACGACAGGTTGGACACTAAGGAGGGATGAAAGGACTTGTACTGGTTAGCTAGAAAGAGGGACTGAGCTAAGGAAGATGTGCAGCAGATAAGGGTGATAAAGGATAATGAGGGAAACATACTCACAAGCGAGGAGAGTGTGTTGAGCAGATATACAGAGTACTTTGAGAGGCTGATGAATGAAGAGAATGAGAGAGAGATGGTTGGATGATGTGAATATGGTGCATCAGGAAGTGAAATGGCTTACCAAGGAGGATGTAAGGATAGCTATGAAGAGGATGAATACTGGAAAGCCTGTTGGTCCACATGACATACCTGTGGTAGCATGGAGGTGTTTAGTGGAAATGGCAGTGGTGTTTTTCACCAGATTTTTAATGATCTTGGAAAGTGAGAGGTTGCATGTGGAGTTGAGAGAAAGCATTTGCATACCATCTAAGAATAAGGTTGATGTGCAGAGCTCTAGTAACTACAGTGGGATAACATTAATCAGTCACAACATGACGTAATGGGAAAGAGTAGTGGAAGCTAGGTTAAGCAGGTCGGTGATGAGTAGTGGTCAGCAGTATGTTTTCATGCCAGGTAAGAGCACTACAGATGTGATGTTTGCTCTGAGAGTGTTGATGGAGTAGTATAGAGAAGGTCACAAGTTGCTTTGTGTCTTTCTGGACATACAGAAAGCATATAACAAGGTGCCTAGAGGGGAGTTGTGGTATTGTATGTGGAAGTCATGAGTGGCAGAGATATATGTAAGACTGGTAGAGGATATGTACAAGCATGGTGTGACAGCGGTGAGGTCTGTGGCGGGAGTGACAGATGCATTTAAGGTGGATGTGGGATGACATCAGGGATCAGCTATGAGCCCTTTCTTATTTGCAATGGTGATGGGTAGGTTGACAGACAAGATCATACAGGAGTTCCCATTGACTATGATGTTTGCAGATGACATTGTGATCTGTACTGAGAGTAGGGTACAGATTTAGGAGACCCTGTAGAGGTGGAGATATGATCTAGAGTGAAGAGAAATGAAGGTCAGCAGGACTAAGACAGAATATCTGTGTGTGAATGAGTGGGAGGATAGTAGAATGTTGAGGATACAGGGAGTAGAGTTGGCAAAGTTGGATGAGTATAAATGATTGGGATCAACATTTCAGAGTAATGATGACTGTGGAGGACAAGTGAAGAAGAGAGTACAGACAAGATGGAGAGGGCAGAGAAGAGTGTCAGTACTGAGTTCTGACAGACGAATACCAGTAAAAGTGAAAGGGAAGGTCTACAACAGGGTAATGAGACCAGCTATGTTATATGGGTTGGAGACAGTGTCATTGACAAAAAGGCAGGAGTCAGAGATGGGCATGGCAGAGTTACAGATGTTAGGATTTGCACTGGTTGTGACGAGAGTGGACAGGGTTAACACTGTGTATATGACAGGGTCAGCCCATGTTGGACAGTTTTGAGACAAAGCCAGAGAGGCAAGATTACATCAGTTTGGACATGTGCTGCAGATGGATGCCGAGTATATTGGAAAATGGATGGTAAGGATGAAGCTGCCAGGTAAGAGGAAAAGAGGAAGCCCTCAGATAAGTTTCCTGGATGTGGTGAGAGAGGGCATGCAAATGGTTGGTGTGACAGAGCAGGATGCAGAGGACAGGCAGAAATAGTAACAGATGATCCACTGTGGTGACCCGTAATGGGAACAGCCAGAAGAAAAAAAAAAGGAGATGTAATATCAGTCTTCACAGATTTGCCAATGATTTTCCAAACATAACACAACTGTATGAGTAAATGACTAAACTATGAGGCACACATATGGTCAGTGTGCATAACACTGGACAGTTTAATGGTATGAGCTCAGTATATTACATGCAGTTTAACACACATGTGTGGAACAGTACTCCACTATGCAAATACCATGTATAGGTCTCACATTTGTGAGACAACCAAGTATATCATAGTTATATTCACAAGTAAGATATGGTTATGTATGACATCCCAGTAGCTGGTCTAGCATTGTCACAGTCAGTACTGTTCAACACACACTGCAGTAGTAGTCATATGTGAGCCATCCTTTCCTGGGGTGACTCAGGGGCCTGACCTATGATCTATGTCACTGCAGACAGACCCAGATGCTATGGCCATAGGTTCTAATGTGCAATACATCGGTACAGCAAGTCTTGTTGAAACATATATTTACAGTTCCTATTTCCCATTCTTACATACCCCCTACTGCAGTCCATACCTGTTTTATTCAAGTGTAGGTGGTTATGTCCTGCTTGTTTTTTCTTTTTTTTTTCTTTTTGCTGTTTCTCTTTCTCTCTCTCTCTCAAGGATGTAGGGTGTACATCTGTTTTGCATAGGCAGCAGCTTGCCTTTTGTAGGTAATGCTCATGAGCAGCTGATGGCCTGTGGATGAGTTGTTGTCCCCCACTTGATAATTGCATGCAGGACAGCTGTGTTGTTAGTCATATAGCCAATGGCATGGCAACACACTCCTATCATTGAGTACATCATGTGAGCATTGGCCTTTTTCTTGCCAGTGAGGAGAACTTCATGGAGGTGTGTGAACAACAGTATCACAGAGGGTATTTGGAAATACCTCTTACAATCAAAACTGTGGAGACAAGCCAACATAATGGGGGAGAATGTTCCAGACATAGGGACAGACTGTAAGTATTGCTGTTATACATTTAGATTAATGCTCTTCTAACAGGGTTTGTGTGGAAATGGAGTTCCTGAGTGATTTTAACTCTTGACAGTGCTATGTGTTTGACATAACTCTCACCTGTAGGGCTATCTGCAGAATTGCCAGAATTTGGACTCCTATGTTTGGTGTGTTCCTCAGACATTTTTTGTTTTTGGAAAATCAATAGCATACTCAGTAACTGCTAACATCCATTTGTGTTTCTGACCTCATATCCCTCAGAAAAGATATGTTACAACTAACCCTGTTACAACAGCAGCATTCTCAGTTTATAACAGCAATATATCAAATATGCCGCTGTTTTGGGGGTCTCTGTCCCACAATTATGTCAGGCTTTGTCCAGATGTCATGCAGTAAAATGTTGATAAGTATGGTATATGATTATTTAGTGCCTACATTTCTGATATTATCCCAGTATGTATCGGACTGCCAGACATGTTATGTGGAAGAGGCCTTATATATGAGGGTAAAGCCTGGACATTCTGTGGGACTCTGTACAGTTGAGAGGTCTGTGTATTTCTGGAAATTGTTGACAGACTGTCAGGATTGTGTACCAGTGTATTGTCTCAATGTTATTTGGCCTGTGTAGATAGGGGCATGGATGTATGTGTTATGGCTCCTTTTCTATCTGCCTGTGCATGCTGCTCCTGTTTCTGGTGTTTTATTGGCTGTATATATTTGTAGGGGCAGACTGAACCATGTCCCATACCACAGTCAGGCATCATAGTACACTGTGGATTGGGTCAGTATATGTGGGGGTAGTGTGTGAGTGGCAAACATGTTGAGATGTTTTTGTTTACACAGTCCTTATACTGTACTGTTCCTTTGGCTTACTGGTATGTCACTGTGAGTGTGGTTGAATTGGTTGTGGGTATGCACAAATGCACTGGTGTCTGTTTTTCAGTGCTGTGACATCCCTGTAGTGCTTGATATATTTGCCAATACATGTGTAATTCCCTATAGCAGATTTGGGTTAATGTTGTGTCAGACTGACTGTAGTTTGGACAGTGCTTGGTGACATGCTTAGCAGCTGAGTGTAGTTTCCCTAAATGTGATGTTATGTCCAGATATTTGTAGGACGTAGTGTTGCCTGGCCCCCATAATTGTTGCATATTTTTGACACATCAGTGGGCTGATGTGAGGATTTCAGTCACTAACTAGTGGGAAGTAGCTGAGTGTTGGACTTGTGCTATTTCAGTCAATATATGTTAGCACAGACATGAGGGTGTTACTGCAGCATCTGTGTCAGCTTATCTACTCCAGTATTTCAGATATGTCCCTATTTCCATGGCTTTCTCCCCCCACTTTTTCAGGCCTGGTCCAGGTTCATTGCACTAAGGGGTTCTGAGCCTACCTTGGGACTGTCTGGATTGTTGCAGTATGTCCAGGTTTATTGCTCATATTTCGGGTCTGTTCCACAGATGCATTATTTTCATATCCCTGGTAAATCACTCTGATGATCTGAGGATTTCTGGTTCATAGGTTCATAGGTTCATACTAGGCTATCTGCCCTAGGGCATTTATAAGCCTAGCCAGAGTATGTTTGGCTTTCGCCACCCATTTTAAATTAATTTTGCTATGCCTTTTTTTGAGGTTAGTATACTGTGCCTCTGTCTAACAGTGACACAGAAGTGATGGCCGGGGTAAACCTACAATCTCCCATCCACTCATCAAGATTCCTCTTGAAGAGAGTCAATGTGGGACTCTGCCTAACCTGGACTGGGATTTTATTCCAGAGTGAAGGGAGCCTCTGGGTTATGAATCTGTCCCTCCAGCATGTCCTATTTATTTCAGTGCTGAGGTTCAAGTCTCTCGAGCGTAGCTCGATGGGATTTAGATTTTCTGAGGTGCAGCATGTCCATTAATTCTGGGTTGGACATGGCTTTATACGTCAGGCACAGATCGCCTCTGAGTAGGCGGTATGCCACTGAGTAGAGCTGGAGTTTCTTTAACCGGGCAGCATATGGCATCTGTTTGAGCCCTTTGATCCTCTTGGTGAGGTACTTTTGGGGTCTTTCCAGTTGCTGCAGGTGTCTGGTAAGGTACATCCCAAAAGGGGCATTGTAATCAATTATGGGCCTGATGAGGGATGAGTAAAGAGGTACGATGACCTCCACTGATCTAGATGTGAATCCCTTCATGATTAGGTGGGCTATATAAAATGTTTTTCTAACCACTTTGGCCACGTGGTTGTCAAATGAGAGATTGCTATCAACTTGGGTCCCCAGGTCCCTAATGACTTCTTCTGTACTTAATGGATTACCACCTATGTGGTAATTTGTGGCACTTTGTTTTGCCAAAGGGATGACTATACACTTTTGGCGTTTAGCTTGAGGCCATGGCTCTGGCACCAGTTGTCTGTTTCTATGAGGCCCTTTGGAGGATGCTTGTGTTGGCTGGAGAGTTGATTATGGCCGAGTTTGCAGTCATCTGAACTTGGTCAGCCACAGTCCTTCCGTGTTGGCCTGTACCGAGAAATATATACTGAACAAGAGAGGTCCCAGGACTGAGCCTTGTGGGATGCCACTTGTAACTGGTTTGGAGTCTGACATGGCTCCAGCAATTCTAACCATGTGAGTTCTGTCCTTGAGCCAGTTTGCAACCCATCTAGTGACATAGGGGTTTATATTTAAGCTGGTGAGCTTATCTATAATGCCCGAGTGGGGTATTATATCGAAGGCTTTTGCGAGGTCCAGGTAGGCTGTGTGGACCACCTTCCCTTGTCAATGGCCTTGGTGACTGTTTCAAAGAAATCAACCAGGTTTAAGAGGCAGGATCTGCCCTTAACAAAGCCAAACTGGGTAGGATCCAGTGTCTGTAGGTCCCCAATATCTTTATTTATGAGGTCCATGATGATCCTTTCCATAGCTTTGCAGACCAAGCTAGTCAGGCTTATGGGGCGATAGTTTCCAGGATCTGTTGAGGCACCACCTTTGTGGAGAGGGACGACTGTTGCTGTACGCCACTCTTTGGGTACATATCCTGTAGTAAGGCTAAGATTGAACAGTAGTTTTATGTTTGGGTTTAGCACTTCTTGGAGTTCATGTAGGACAGCCGGGACACCATCTGGTCCCATTGATGCTGTGTTTTTGCTTTGGAGAGGGCGGCTCTTACCTGAGCATCTGAGATGTCAGGGGCAGCACTCTGTTGGGATAGATATTTGCCCTTTGGTGGGAGAGGGAGAAGTTTGCACTGAACCTGTCAGCTAGGATGTTGGCAATGTCTGTGGGCTCGTGTATTTTTTGTCATTTTGGACTAATTCTGAGCATATCTGGGAATTCCCACCCAGGTTCCTAACATAACTAAAGAAAGCCTTATGATTATCCTTAGTGTCCTGTGCAATTTTTCTCTCAAGCTGGCCTTAGACGATTTTATGAGTGCCCGTAGTTTTTGCTAATACTGATCAGAGATGCCTTCCCTTTTGGGATTTTGCTCTATCATGTAGTAGCTTCCTCCTTCTATTGTATAGTTTGTTTATGGCTGGGGTCCACCAGACAGGACATCTGCCTTTGGAGGATTGGGTCTTGGTTTTATTTGGGATTGCATGATCCATGCATTCCTGAAGGTGTTCATAGAATGCGTTTATAAAGGATTCTGCGGTCTGGGCATTTTCCACAGGCCGGGGCTTTGAAGGATTTCCTGGTTTTGAGGCATGTGAAATTTGCTTTAGAGAAGTTTTTCACTGTGGTTTTCTGGGCAGGGGTGGGGTCGGGATGTGAATATCCAGTGAGATTAGTTTATGGTCTGATCTTACCAGTGAGGGATACACTTCTGGTCTGGAGCATAGTGTCCCCATGTTGGTGATGATCAGGTCCAGTATGTTTTCCCCTCTTGTGGGAGTGGTAACAAGTTGTTCCATAGCATTTGAGTCTATAAATTCTAAGAACCTTTGGGCTAGGGTGTCGGAGCTAGAGTAATGCTCCCAGTCTATGTTTGGGTAGTTGAAGTCGCCCAATATAATGGTGTTTGGAGAGACCTTCATATTTTCCAGTATTCTCAGGAAGGCCAAGTGGGGTTCCTGTGTTTGGGAGGGTGGTCTGTAGCAGGCTATAAACTGGAAGGCAGTTTTACCCACAGTTAGTTGCACATGGATAGTCTCTGATGCTTCGTGCTGTGCCACCAACCTGGAGGTGTGGGTATCTTTGACAAATATTGATACTCCCCCTCCTTTTGTGGTTCGGTCCAAGTTTTGGGGCGAAAAGCATGGTATGAGGTATAACCTGGTAGTGCTGGGGTGCTCTCGAGCCTTGAACCAGGTTTCTGTTACTGCACAGATATCAATGTTCTCCATGCTAAGGAGAGTTTCGAGTGCATGCATCTTGAGGTTTAGACTTCTGGCGTTGAGTAGCATTACTCTTAGTTTCTTATCTCTTGTGATACCTATGGAGGTGGGTTTGTCTTTTGAGCCTTGCCTAAAAAGGCACTATGGGGTAGCAAGAGCCTTTGCCAATATCAAAGCCCAGGGTGACAGGTGCAAGCCGTCCTAGCGAAGCATCGTGGCTTGTCGAGCATGTCATCCCAGGCTGACAGGCATTGATCCCCTTTGAATGACACCAACACTTAAGCCAATTGTTGAAATTGATCATCTTGTCTTCATATTGTGGCATCATTCTTGGTGAGGGTAAGATACTACTCAAGGTCAGGGTCATACCGGCCTGGGCTACATGCTCAGAGAGCTCCTCTATGTCTCTTTTCATGTAGTCCAGGGAGGTATGTCTCAGGTCATTCACACCAGCATGGACAATGACTGAGTCATATTTGTACTTGCCTTGGAGTGACCTGAGTGCTTGTGTTATGTGCGGATCCTAGCGCCCGACAGGCAGCTCACGTGACCTTCTCCTTGTTCAGCCTGGTGAGCGGGACGCCAGTGTGCCTGACGATAGAGTCACCTATTACAAGTGTATCAGGTGTGTTGTTTAGCCTTAAGGGCTGTGACTGTTCGCACACTGGCTTTGTGAGCTATGTGTTGCACATGTTTTGTTTTGGGGTAGCGGTTGCTTGGGTGTCTGCTTTGGAGGTCTCTGCTGCTTAGGCAGATTTTTATTTAGAGCCTCAGTATGTTTTGTGTGTTTATGTGTTTGGTTTGTTGTTGTGGTAGGTCTATGTGAGACTGGAATTGTAGTGAGTGTGGTTTCCTTCTCCTCCTGACTGGTTATGCCAGTACTGAGTTGAGAGAGCTTAGCCTCCAGTTTGGCTATATGGTTGCATCTCTCACATGTGTTGGAATTTGTTGGGAGGAGGAGAGGGTTGTCTGTGTACATGAGGCAGTTGTAACATTGCCTCAAGATTCTCAGATTCACCAGCTGGACCGGAGAGGAGATTGATAACTGACCTTTGGACATGCTAGAATAGTATTGGGAATTCCTTTATAATTGAAAAAAAGGCCAATGGGGAACAAGGTACTCAAGGGGAGTTTATGAGGGTGTAGTGCTTTTAATTTTTTAGAGCTGACTTATATAATTGCTTTAGTGAGCAAGTGCCAGGTAACTTAAATGCAATGTGTTACAGGTAACTTAAATGCAAAAACGACAAACAGTAACTTTCTTTCAAGTGAAACAAGGAAATAAGTACAGTAAGCAATGCAGTAAGCAATGGTAGTAAATGGTGACATACATTTCAGTTTCAGAACTCACATCCTTCAGAACATGTAGGCTGAAACAAACCCTGTCACTCTGGCAACATTCTACATTTATAAGAGCAATATTTGAAATATGTCCCTAGTTCTGTCCCATTGCCCCCCATTTGGACAGCCTTGGGCCAGATTTCTTGCAGTAAGGGGTTGGTTGGTATCATTCTGAGGTATGGCTCCACTATGTTATAAGTGTATGTATATATATATATATATATATATATATATATATATATATATATATATATATATATATATATGTGTGTGTGTGTGTGTGTGTATTTTATATGTATATCACTATTTATATCATGTATATATTTGTCCATATATATGCATCTCCATACATATATACATGTGTATATGTATAAGTACGAAACCTGACTGATGCTATGGAATCTTTTCCCTACTGTTAAATGAGCATATGTTGGAAAAAGCATCAACAATCCCTATATCTCAAATGGTGTGATGGTACATTTCCTTGACTATGATATTCAGGGCCCTGGGTTCAAGACCTGGCAGGGCTGATAATTTTGTTGCTCTTACAACCGCTTACTCAAGCTTATACCCACACTAATTCATTAAAAGAAAAGAGAAAGGGGTGATAGGAAAGTGGTGGAAAAGGAGCATGCAGAGGGGAGAACAATATGAAAGATAGCTACGGATGTGCAGGATGGGTGTATGGAAGGTCCATAGCTGTCCATTTCTTATACAGCAACAGCTGTGCATTTGTACAGCTTTTGGAGGTGAATTTGGACTCTCAAACCCCAGAGAGAGGGGTGAGGACAAAAGAAATGCATTGTTAAACCTGCTAAGCATAGCTGAGCATTGCTAACCATTGCTCACAGTTCATTCTCATAATATACCACACTAATGACTTAATTTAGAAAGTGTATATGATTTCCATTAAACGACATGGATGTATGTGCTTTCATTACAATAGCAAGGGGTGTAGCTATACTGTATGGGATACATGTATACATGGGTGTTTTCACATGTTATATGCACTCACACATCCATTTTTCACCAGCTACACTACCCTGGGTAACAAAAATAACTTACCACATATTTTAATATGAACATAGCACTTTTAACACTGTTTTCCCATGTAAATTTGGATTGCCTGTTGTATTACTGGAATTGTGTACGCCTGCATGCAAAGCTGGGACTCAGACCACTACACTATCTTGATTTGGGGATTTGAGCTGTATATTTTTATTTATCACCTATTGAATATTAATATTATATTACTATATTAAATGGAGAGTATTGAGGTTTTCAGCCATGTCATTGAGGACTGCTGTCATGACATAACGGCATACATTTCAGTTTCAGATTTTTATCCTGAACATTAATGCTAATGCATAACCTGTTTTCTATCAACTTTCTGTCTGTCCTCTGTGCAGATGGGATTACACCAGTGCTCAGGCTGTGGTTGACTACACTGCAGAATGGGTCTGAGAGCCCACACCTGTGTTCATGTTGGATGCAGCCAGGAATGGTATCAGGCCTATGGAGACCTCTATGTGTTGCCTTTGAGAGGGCATTACAGACCTGCTTCCGGATCATGAGGGGAGGGTGGCAGATGTTGTACATGCACATGTCTACCTATGGGGGGACAGGGGGGTAATGTTTACACTTCACCTGTCTGCAGCTGGTTGCCTATATCCATGGCATATGTGTATGTGGTGTTATTGACCACCACTACAGAGCAGATATGTGTGTTGCCTCTGGAATTGCAGACACACATCTGGAAGACCTAGTTATTGGCCTTGGTGGATGTCTCCAGTTTGCACTTAAAGACAGCCTTAGGGTACATCACCTGTGACCTTATTTGCTTGTGCAGATCAAGGTGACATGGCTTCCAGTGAGGCATCTGTTCCTTCTTGGCCCATCCAGTGATTATTTCCACCTATGATGGTAGTTGCATATTGCTACTGTCCACCACAGGCATTCAGCCTAGCTTGAGGGGGTTGATGTTGTCCTGTCAGGTATCACTGAGGCCATAAAGCTATATAGGTGCCCACATACTATTGTGGTGTGGGCCTGGACACTGCTGCTAGTTCCAGAATATGGGGCATCCTTCATGTGGGCCTTGCCCATTTTCCTTGCATATGCGAGGGACATTATGGAGGTGTGGGGGGCTACAGCTTCACAGACAGCAGGTGGAAATACCTCACAGGACAGGACATGTGAAGACAGCCCAACAACATGCGGGACAAAGCTTCATAATTGGGTACAGATTGTATGTCATTAGTGCTATTATACACATGGAGGGTTGCTAGATTGACAGGGTTCATCTGGACATGCATTTACTGGGTGACCTGACATCTGACAATGATATGCCTCTGACATACCTCTCAACTGGCATGTTGTCCACAGACTGGCCAAATGTTTGCCTGTTATGCTTGGTCTATTCCCCAAACATCTGTTTTTGTGGAGTTGATAGGATAAAGTGAGGATTGTAGTCAGTAACTGTTGACATCCATAGGTGTTCCAGACATCATATCCTTCAGAGATGTTATGTTACAACAACACGTGTAACACCAGCTACTGTTTCAGTTTGTAACACCATTATGTGTGATATGTCCCTCTTTCCAGCCCCTGTCCTACAAGCATGCCATGCGTTGTCTAGATATCCTGCACTACGAGGTGCAAAGGTATGGTATATCATTAATTACCAACTGCACTCCAGTTATCATGCCAATTACCTGGCAGACTCCTGGCCATGGTATGCAGCGGTGGCCAGGATTATGGTTCCACACCCTGGTAATTCTGTGGAAATCTGTACATATGACAGTTATGTATGTCTGGCTATTGTGAACAGACTGCCAAGATTGTGTAGCAGTGTTGTGTGTAGATGTCTGTTGAGCTGGGTAAGGAGAGTAGAAGAGGTGAATGCCATACATCCTTTACCTATCTGACTCTGCATGCTGCTACAGTTGCTGGCAGTCTATCAGGTCTGTATGCTTGTAGGGGCTGACTTTGAAATGTCCTGTAACACCTCAGGATTTCCAGTACACTGTGAATTGGGCCAGTATATGTTGGTGTAGTGTGTGACTGGCAATCAGGATATGTTTGTTCAGACAGTTGTTCTACAATAGAGTTCATTTTAGGTACTGATATGCTGCTGTGACTGTGGTGCAAATGTTTTTGTGTGGACATATTTGCACCACTCTCTGTTTTTCACTACAGTTCCATCCCTGTAGTGCATACTATATTTGAATATACATGGGTAATTGCCCAGAGGTGATATGGGGGAGTGTCATGTTGGTCTTACTGCACATCATAAGGTGCTGGGTGACATGTTTGGCAGCTGTCAGGGGATTTCCATTCTGTTACATCACTGCAGTCATACCTCTACACTGTCTAGAGGCCGAGACACTGTCCATATGCGTGGCTCATATGTTTTGTCTGTTCCCCAGACAGTTGTTGCCCTAGGCTAAGAAGTAGGATACTCTGGGGAATGCAGTCAGTAAATGCTAACATCCAGTGATGTTACTGACTTCATATCCCTCAGAAAAGATATGATACAGCAAAGCCAGTAACACCAGCAATTGCCTACACTATAACAGCAATATGTCAAATATACCTTGTGTTTGGGCCTCTGTTCCCCAGTTATGTCAGGCTTTGTCCAGATGTCATGCACTAAGAGGTTCTGAGGTATATAGTATCATTATTTATTGCATTCATTCCTGCCACCATCCCAGTGATATTGTAGACCCCCAGACATGTAACAAGGAAGCAGCCATAGATATGAGTCCTGTGCCTATATATTCTGTGGGAAACTGTACATTTGAGAGGTCTGTGTATGTCTGCCCATTGTTAAAAGACTGTCAGGATTGTGTACTAGTGTAGTGTATACATGTTATTTGGGCTGGGTAGGGGGGGTACACGTGAGTGTCATGGGCCCTTTCTATCTGACTGTGCATGCTGCTCCAGTTTCTGGTTCCCCATCGCCTATATATTGCTGTACATGCAGACCATGACATGTCCTGTAATATCTCAAGATTCCCACTTCAACTTGACTTGGGGCAGTATATGTAGGGGTAATGTGTGAGTGGCAAACAGGATTTTGTTGTTCACACAGTCATTATACTGTCATATTCAGTTTGCTTACTGGTATGTCACTGTGACTGTGGTGCAATTGTATGGGGGTACGCACTTTCACACCAGTGTCTGTTTTCCACTAGTGTTACATCCCTGCAGTGCCTGTTATATTTGCTAATGCATGTGTACAGCCCCAGAACTGGACTTGGGTAGTGTTATGTCAGTCTGATGGTAGTTTGGACATTGCTTGGTAGCTCATTGTAGTTTCCCTAATGTTGTGTTATGTCCACATATTTGTAGGATGTCCAGATGTCTGTCTGATGTCTTTGGTCTGGTCCCCACAACTGTTGTGTATTCCTGACACATCAGTGGGATGATGTGGGGAATGAGGTCACTAACTAATGAGAAGCAATTGAGTCCTGGAATTGTAATATTTCAGTCAATATATGTTAGGACGTACAGTGTTACTGCATCACCTTTCTCAGCTTATCTACTGATATATTTTGGATATGTCCCTATTTTCAGGCCTTTGTTCCCCCACTTTGTCAGGCTTGGTCCAGATTCATTGCACTAAGGGCATACCTCTCCACTGCTGGGATTTTCACAGAATGTCCATATGTTTGGACCATACTTTTGTTCATTTCCAGAATTTATTTGTATTTGTCTGGTAAATCACAGTGACGATCCAAGGATTTATGTCAGTAAATAATGACATAACATTTCAGTTTCCATCCTCATATCCTAGAGTAATTGTCTGCTGAAACGCACACTGTTGCTGTAGCAAATGTCTTCATTTCTAACAGCAATATTTGAAATATGTCCCTATATGTGGCTCATTCCCCCCTTTACAGCCTTTGTACAGGTTTCTTGCACTAACAGATTGAGAGGGATGGTTCTGCGGTATAACTGCACTGCATGTTATATACATACATACATGCATATATATATTTTTTCTTTCCTTTATATTTTTATATATGTATATCTATATCATGACTCTACTTTTTCATATATATGTTTCATCAGACACACACACATGTGTGTGTGTGTCTGTGTACAACACATGAATGGTGCCACAAAGCTTTCTCCCTAATGTTGTATGCCTCTATTGCATAATATGTTTGAAAAAGCAATGCTAACTTCTATAGCTCAGATGGTGTAGTGGTATGTTTTTCTGACTCTAGTGTCCAGGGTCATGGATTCAACACTTGGGACTGCTGTTTTTTTTTTTTTTCATTAATGTTAAATGACCAGAATGCATGATATGTTTGCTAAAATATTACAGCTTCACACAGCTCAGATGGTGTAGTGGTACTTTGCTGTAATTGTAGATGACAGCATCCTGAGTTTGAGACTCGGCAGGGCTGATTATTTTCTTGCTGGGCAGAACAAGGTCTGATGGATACAGAGTGACTGAGGCATGTTTAAGCATATTATACATATAATTTTATATTATGAAATAATATTTTCATACACATTATAATTTTACATTTACCTTCCATGACATCCCCCTATGTGCTTTCATTAAATTATATTCTTGTGTGACTATACTGTATGGGGCACTTGTGTTTATATGGGGGTTTTATATCTTTTCTACACTGACATCTCACTTTTGGAACTGCTACACTACCCTAGTTAACAAAAAAGTTGCTACATAATTTAAGTTTAGTAAAATAATTTTAACGCTACTTTCACATAGGAAAGTAAGTTGCATGTTTTGGGACTCAAACCATGAGCACCTGCATGTAACATTGTAACTCTAACCACTACACTAGCTTGGATTGGAAATGTTGCCTGTCTATTTGCATTTAGCTCCTACGGGATGTTTAAGCTATGCTAAGCAGACAGCCATAACGTGCACACCCACTTAGCTACACTTAAACATTCCTTAGGCTATTAAATAAAAGTGTATATTATTATTATATTTTTAGGTTATATGGGTGTGTATTGTGCTGCTCTGACAACTACTTGCGACTGCAATCATGAAATACTGGCATTGATTTGGCTTTCAGGCTTCTATCCTTCAGGGACTCCTGCTAATACCTATCCTGTTATCTATCAACTTTCTAATTGTGTGAGTGCAATTTTTCAGGCATGTCCCTAATGTAGTATTTATTCCCCCCATAATTTGTGCCTTTGTTAACATGCATGGTTGTGAGGGAATATTGGCATACATTTGCTTTCAGACTTCTACCCTTACATGATTCATCCTGATGCATGACCTGTTCTCTACCAACTTTCTATGTTTGTGGGGCTATATTTCTGCTTTTTCATTTTTGGGTGATGTATCTCCTGTTATGTGTGCATTTGCACACATTTCATGCTTTAGCAGGTTGCAAAACTGGCATACGGCACTTTAGCAATGCGGGGGTGTTTCACAAAAACCTGTCACACACCCTCTGCATTGCTTTCTTGTTGCTGATTTTTATTTCAGTGTCCACGGATACTGAAATGATAATTTTTTCATTTCAATGTCCGCGGACACTGAAATGCTAGCATAATATTAGAGCAAAGCTCTAATATTATGCCACTTCGGCTTAGAAAGTGCTGTACTTTCTTAATGTAGGGGGCATGTTTAGTGTCCGTGCACTACTTGGACATGCCCCCTGCACTCGTTCATGGTTCGTGTCCGTGTAAATTAAACAGCAGCACGCCTTCATGAATATGCAAGGCACGCTGCTGTTCTAAATGGACATGAACCACTCCATGCAAGAATAGTCTTATTCTTGCACGGAGTTTCTTGAACCTGGGGGAATATTTAACTATATGTCCATTCCTATCACATTTAAAACTAATTATCTCAAGTAGCAATGCCCTTTATTTGTAGTCTCAGATAAATAAGTGAAGACTTACTTAATATTAGTCTCTGATGCATGCAATTTAGTCATAAAAAGTTTAGTAAACAAAAATCTCTCTACTAAAACTAGTTGTTTGGAGCATGTAGGATTAGTCTGGGCTACACACTGTCTTAGTGCTAAGCAGTGAGAGTTTCAATCTACGTACCGTTATAATTTCTCAGATGTTGTAGACATTATTCATTCCAAGATCTAAAATATTTTAAGAATCTGCATTAAATCTATAATTTGTGACCTTACTGGTGCAGCCATATTGAAAGTCTAGCTAATTTTTCCAATAATCATGACTGCACCAAAGTCCAGGTAGGCCTTCCAAGATTCATTTGTTAGAAAAGAGAAAAAGACAACATCATTCTTGCCCAAATAGTCCTGGAACAGTTATTTTTCTCTGCATACCTCTCGAACGCTGTCAGATAGACCTTTACTTTGTTATCTGATCCAAGTTTCTTCATAGGGTTAGCATGTCTTGACATTCGCAACTTGGTCATTGACTGGCTTATCACAGTCATTAGTTGTAGTTACACTGTAGTGCTTGAATGTTAAAAAATTGACCAGATATTTGTTAGTGGTGGCTAACTTTTCCTGAAAGGCTGCATTAGCTTAAGTGAGCCTAAAGAGTTGTCTGGCACTCCCAATTTGTTGGTTATTAGATGCAGTAGCAGCTACACTGTTTTCTGCCAAATTGTTCAGGTGCTCATAAATGATTGTGGATGACTTCATGAGTTATTTAATTACCTCATATTAAGCTGGATACAGTACCTGCAGAACACAAACGTTATACTGTTATAGCATACACATTTAATACTGTCACATTCTGTTAGGACCAAATTTTTTAATAGAAAAGTTTAATTTCATACACATATTACTTTATGAAAGCACACCCTTGCAGGGAGCACACTTCTGACTCACCTACAAGAAAAAAATGTGGAGAATCTTTTCTCTTATTAGTGACTTGGGAGTGTGGTCCCCCTTCAAAGCATTTCATATAAAGCCCCAGTAGCACAATTACTGCATTTTATGTGGTTATCAGTAACAAGGATTGAAAATTCACTAAAACTCTCCACAGCTTGTTATAATTCTTCCTATTTCCTGTACAAAATATGTAGAGACCTTATATTTCAATAACAATAACAAATTAAATGAGTTCAGACATTAGCAGGACATGAGTTGATTCACCAAAAACAAGAATAAATTTCTCAGAAAAAAAATCTTAAAGCAAAAACATACCTTGGCAAAACTAAAAATCCATTTCTCTTTCCTTCAGTTGCCTGTATCCCTTTACCAGGCATACATTGATGTATAAAAATGTCTACAACCCTTTGTAGAATCCATCCAGGTTTTCTGTATAAATAGAATTAATTAAATTCAGACAGGTTGCAGTTTCATCCATAGGAAAGGGTCTTCTCTTCCACACTCTCATAGGTTCATAGGTTCATACTAGGCTATCTGCCCTAGGGCATTTACAAGCCTAGCCAGAGTGTGTTTGGCTTTCACCACCCATTTTAAAATGAATTTTGCTATGCCCTTTTTCGAGGTTAGTATACTGTGCATCTGTCTAACAGTGACACAGAAGTGATACCCGGAGTAAATCTACGATCTCCCATCCACTCATCAAGATTCCTCTTGAAGAGAGTCAATGAGGGACTCTGCCTAACCTGGACTGGGATTTTATTCCAGAGTGAAGGGAGCCTCTGGGTTATGAATCTGTCCCTCCAGCATGTCCTATTTATTTCAGTGCTGAGGTTCAAGTCTCTCGAGCACATAGCTCGATGGGATTTGGATTTTCTGAGGTGCAGCATGTCCATTAATTCCGGGTTGGACATGGCTTTATATGTCAGGCACAGATCGCCTCTGAGCAGGCGGTATGCCACTGAGTAGAGCTGGAGTTTCTTTAACCGGGAAGCATATGGCATCTGTTTGAGCCCTTTGATCCTCTTGGTGAGGTACTTTTGGGGTCTTTCCAGTTGCTGCAGGTGTCTGGTAAGGTACATCCCAAAAGGGGCATTGTACTCAATTATGGGCCTGATGAGGGATGAGTAAAGAGGCACGATGACCTCCCCTGATCTAGATGTGAATCCCTTCATGATTAGGTGGGCTATATAAAATGATTTTCTAACCACTTTGGCCACGTGGTTGTCAAATGAGAGATTGCTATCAACTTGGGTCCCCAGGTCCCTAATTACTTCTTGCATACTTAATGGATTACCATCTATGTGGTAATTTGTGGGCACTTTGTTTTTGCCGAAGGGGATGACTATACACTTTTTGGTGTTTAGCTTGAGGCCATGGCTCTGGCACCAGTTGTCTGTTTCTATGAGGCCCTTTTGTAGGATGCTTGTGTCAGCTGGAGAGTCGATTATGGCGCCCAGTTTGCAGTCATCTGCGAACTTGGTCAGCCACAGTCCTTCCGTGTTGGCCTGTACCTCCGATAAATATATACCGAACAAGAGAGGTCCCAGGACTGAGCCTTGTGGGACGCCACTTGTAACTGATTTGGAGTCTGACATGGTTCCAGCAATTCTAACCATGTGGGTTCTGTCCTTGAGCCAGTTTGCAACCCATCTAGTGACATAGGGGTTTATATTTAAGCTGGTGAGCTTATCTATAATGCCCGAGTGGGGTATTGTATCGAAGGCTTTTGCGAGATCCAGGTAGGCTGTGTGGACCACCTTCTTCTCATCAATGGCCTTGGTGACTGTTTCAAAGAAATCGACCAGGTTTAAGAGGCAGGATCTGCCCTTAACAAAGCCGAACTGGGTAGGATCCAGTGTCTGTAGGTCCCCAATATCTTTATTTATGAGGTCCATGATGATCCTTTCCATAGCTTTGCAGACCAAGCTAGTCAGGCTTATGGGGCGATAGTTTCCAGGATCCATTGAGGCACCACCTTTGTGGAGAGGGACCACTGTTGCTGTACGCCACTCTTTGGGTACATATCCTGTAGTAAGGCTGAGATTGAACAGTAGTTTTATGTTTGGGTTTAGTTCTTCTTGGAGTTCATGTAGGACGCAGCCCGAGACACTGTCTGGTCCCATTGATGCTGTGTTTTTTGCTTTGGAGAGGGCAGCTCTTACCTGAACATCTGAGACGTCAGGGGGGCAGCACTCTGCTGGGATAGATATTTGCCCTTTTGGTGGGGAAAGGGGGGAGAAGTTTGCGCTGAACCTGTCAGCTAGGATGTTGGCAATGTCTGCGGGTTCGGTGTATTTTTTGTCATTTTGGACTAATTCTGAGCATATCTGGGAATTCCCACCCAGGTTTCTAACATAACTAAAGAAAGCCTTGTGATTATCTTTAGTGTCCTGTGCAATTTTTCTCTCAAAGCTGGCCTTAGACGATTTTATGAGTGCCCATAGGTTTTTGCTAATACTGATCAGAGATGCCTTCCCTTTCTGGGATTTTGCTCTATCATGTAGTAGCTTCCTCCTTCTATTGTATAGTTTGTTTATGGCTGGGGTCCACCAGACAGGACGCCTGCCTTTGGAGGATTGGGTCTTGGTTTTGTTTGGGATTGCATGGTTTTGTTTGGGATTGCATGATCCATGCATTCTTGAAGGTGTTCATAGAATGCGTTTATAAAAGATTCTGCGGTCTGAGCCGTATTTTCCACTGGCACAGGGGCTTTGAAGGATTCCACCTTGGTTTTGAGGAGTGTGAAATTTGCTTTAGAGAAGTTTTTCACTGTGGTTTTCTGGGCAGGGGCTGGGGTTGGGATGTGAATATCTAGTGAGATTAGTTTATGGTCTGATCTTACCAGTGAGGGATAAACCTCTGGTCTGGAGCATAGAGTCCCCATGTTGGTGATGATCAGGTCCAGTATGTTTTCCCCTCTTGTGGGAGTGGTAACAAGCTGTTCCATAGCATTTAAGTTTATAAATTCTAGGAACCTTTGGGCTAGGGTGTTGGAGCTAGAGCAATGCTCCCAGTCTATGTTTGGGTAGTTGAAGTCATCCAATATAATGGTGTTTGTAGAGACCTTCATATTTTCCAGTGTTCTCAGGAAGGCCGAGTGGGGTTCCTGGATTTGGGAGGGTGGTCTGTAGCAGGCTATAAACTGGAAAGCAGTTTTACCCACTGTTAGTTGCACATGGATAGTCTCTGATGCTTCGTGCTGTGCCACCAACCTGGAAGTGTGGGTATATTTGACGAATATTGATACTCCCCCTCCTTTTGTGGTTCGGTCTAAGTTTTGGGGCCGAAAAACATGGTATGAGGTATAACCTGGTAGTGCTCGGGTGCTCTCAGGAGCCTTGAACCAGGTTTCTGTTACTGCACAGATATCAATGTTCTCCATGCTGAGGAGAGTTTCGCGTGCGTGCATCTTGAGGTTTAGACTTCTGGCGTTGAGTAGCATTACTCTTAGTTTATTATCCCTTGTGATACCTATGGAGGTGGGATTGTCTTTTGAGCCTTGCCTAAAAAAAGGCACTATGGGGGTGGCAAGAGCCTTTGCCAATATCCGAAAGCCCAGGGGTGACAGGTGCAAGTCGTCCCTAGCAAAGCATCGTGGCTTGTCGAGCATGTCATCCCAGGCTGACAGGCATTGGATCCCCTTTGAATGACACCAATACTTAAGCCAATTGTTGAAATTGATCATCTTGTCTTCATATTGTGGCATAATTTTTGGTGAGGGTAAGATGCTACTCAAGGTCAGGGTCATACCGGCCTGGGCTACATGCTCAGAGAGCTCCTCTATGTCTCTTTTCATGTAGTCCAGGGAGGTACGTCTCAGGTCATTCACACCAGCATGGACAATGACTGAGTCATATTTGTACTTGCCTTGGAGTGACCTGAGTGCTTGTGTTATGTGGCGGATACTAGCGCCCGACAGGCAGCTCACCGTGACCTTCTCCTTGTTCAGCATGGTGAGTGGGACGTCAGTGTGCCTGACGATAGAGTCACCTATTACAAGTGTATCAGGTGTGTTGTTTAGCCTTAAGGGCTGTGACTGTTTGGCACACTGGCTTTGTGAACTATGTGTTGCACCTGTTTTGTTTTGGGGTAGCGGTTGCTTGGGTGTCTGCTTTGGAGGTCTCTGTTGCTTAGGCAGATTTTTATTTATTGCCTCCGAGTATGTTTTTGTGTGTTTATGTGTTTGGTTTGCTGTCGTGGTAGGTCTATGTGAGACTGGAATTGTAGTGAGTGTGGTTTCCTTCTCCTCCTGACTTGTTACGCCAGTACTGAGTTGAGAGAGCTTAGCCTCCAGTTTGGCTATATGGTTGCATCTCTCACATGTGTTGGAATTTGTTGGGAGGAGGAGAGGGTTGTCTGTGTACATGAGGCAGTTGTAACATTGCCTCAGGATTCCCAGATTCACCAGCTGGACCGGAGAGGAGATTGACAACTGACCTTTGGACATGCTAGAATAGTATTGGGAATTCCTTTATAATTGAAAAAAGGGACAATGGGGAACAAGGTACTCAAGGGGAGTTTGTGAGGGTGTAGTGCTTTTAATTTTTTAGTGCTGACTTATATAATTGCTTTAGTGAGCAAGTGCCAGGCTTTAGAGTAGGAATATGGTGTTTATTATGAGAACTAGATCAGTTCTAAGGGAAAAAGGGAAGAGCAGACTTTGTGGAGCCGAGAATGGTTTAAACCCAATTAAGCGGCGTTGCCCAATGCTGCGCTATGCGCAAAATCGTGCAAAGCCGCGCTAAAGCAGGTTTTATACAGGGGGGACTTGAAAGAGCTAGAAATTGGCCTAAAATGGCCAATAGACTACCAGATTCTTGTGCTGGGAACACTCCTCCAGGGATAGATAGGCTGCTCTAAGCTCCCCACTGTCACTGGTGAACAAAGAAGCCTCCCTTTATCCAAGAAAGGAAATGGGCAACACAGGAACTTTCCAAAAGTCCAGAATACAGCAAAGCCTGTATTTGGACTACTCTAGGTCAGGAAAGATGGGAAACAAGGATAATTGTTTTGTTTTTTTCTTTTTTTGCAACAAACAGCAGGAAAATGCAATAAATATGTAACACAGGCTAGCGCACTTGAGTGTGTAGCCTCAACAGGTAAATGCAACAAACAGGGCAAACTTTAAAAGTGCAGGTGCAAAAACAACTTTAAACAGTTTAAAACAATTCAAGAAGCAGAAATACTTGCAGTTTACCTAGATCGGATAGTCGCCCAGGTAGTAGCAGCAAAAAAAAAACACTTTTATCAGATTAGCAGTCACTCTTTTAGCCTCTCTGCTGCTAGCACCACTCTGCAGGACCACGAGGAGCTTGGCTGAGTAGTAACAAGCGCAAAAACCGTGCCAAAGCGGGTTTTATACAGGGGGACTTGAAAGAGCTAGAAATTGGCCCAAAACAGCCAATAGACTACCAGATTCTTGTGCTGCGAACACTCCTCCAGGGATAGATAGGCTGCTCTAAGCTCCCCACTGCCACTGGTGAACAAATAAGCCTCCCTTTATCCAAGAAAGGAAATGGGCAACACAGGAACTTTCCAAAAGTCCAGAATACAGCAAAGCCTGTATTTGGACTACTCTAGGTCAGGAAAGATGGGAAACAAGGATAATTTTTTTGTTTTTTTCTTTTTTTGCAACAAACAGCAGGAAAATGCAATAAATATGTAACACAGGCTAGCGCACTTGAGTGTGTAGCCTCAACAGGTAAATGCAACAAACAGGGCAAACTTTAAAAGTGCAGGTACAAAAACAACTTTAAACAGTTTAAAACAGTTCAAGAATGCAGAAATACTTGCAGTTTAGCAGATCGGACAGTTGCCCAGGTAGTAGCAGGAAAACACTTTTATCAGGTTAGCAGTCGCTCTTTTAGTCTCTCTGCTGCTAGCACCACTCTGCAGGACCACGAGGAGCTTGGCTGAGTAGTAACAAGCGCAGACTTTCATCTGCATTTATATAAAGTCTCAAGGACTCCTCCCATAATTCCCTTTAGGAATAGAGGAAAGCAATTCTAACTGGATTTATTAAGGGTAGTAACTGCTGAGCATTTTCAGGAGGTCTGTTCCCAGAATACATGTTGTTTTTTGTTTATTTTTGCTTTTTGTATTTAAAATCCTTTATCTCCAAACTGATTCAGCATCTAGTCAAAACAGTTTCAGGAAATGGCATATGTATCTATAAAACTTAATTGGACTGGTGCCTTACCCTCAAAGGAAAATAAGAAGCTGAATCTTCAAGTTTAATGGAAAAAAATAATGTCATTTTTTCTATCCCAACACATTTATTTATTTTATTTTATTTTACATTTGTTGACCGGGCTAGTCTGGCTGGATACATGTCCATTTTCAGCAGAGGCCCGAGGAGAAAAGCTCCACTATAACTGGTACATTACATAAAAAACATTACTATACGATACAACTTATAAGGATTGATGGACTAATTGAATGTCGGATATTAACAATACAGAAACATATTTACAGAATTGTACAGTTCTTGAATTACATCATTTTTACAGAATATGTATAATACTTAAAATACTAAATACTGAGTAGAAATTCCTAATCCCATGTTATTAGGAGAAGCAGGAGTAGTAAGTTTTGAAAAGAAAGGAAGAAAGAGGTAGCACATACAAAGGTCTATACTATATAGTATTGACAGCTAAGATAATACATTTGTGCCAGGGCACCAGTTCTAAGAAATAGAATTGCATGGCAGGGAGCAAAGTGTGAGTGTAAGTGAGAGGGTAGATGACAGGATCCAGAGGTGTATTGAGTAAAGAGAAAAGATGTTATAGGAAAGGTAATATCTAAGTGGATATAAGGTGAGCTACAGAGGAGGAGTGATACAAGTAGTAGAGACAAGCAGAGAAAGTAGAGGAGGGAGTTGTAAAGAGAGTTGGGCACTAAAGTCAGTCAGGATTAGAACAAGGGCATAGCCAGTTGGATTTGAAATGGTGCCTTAGTTGTTTCTTGAAAAGTTTTGATGAGCCTAGGGAGGTCAGTTCTATGGGAAGTTTATTCCAGTAAGAGCCAACAACATTTGTAAACACATATATAGAACGAAAAGATCATTAATGCATAAAAGCAAATATAGATTATAAGTCTGAAATCACACAAATATTATATATTAATGTTTTCTATTATTTGTTTTTTTTCACTCTGAAGAAAACTAAAATGTATACATTTGTTTTCATCCCTCTGTCAATTTATAAAGACATTCTAGCCTGAATTCTACCCTAACATCAAATGACAATATTTTTCTACTGCTTCAAGATATTCTTGTAAAATGTTCATAATAATACCCCCTAATAATCTTACTTTCATTTTTAACACAACCTAATAGTGTTTAGGAGAAAATAGACAACAGAATCTCAAGTATGGGCATATTTTTCAAAATACACAAAATGAACACATTTTGCTGTAACATATAAAACTCTACCCATAGATCCATTTTTGCACATGACACTGGGGTGTCATATCAACAGTGACCATCATTTAGAGCCAATGTTTACATAGTGGATAAAATAAACATAACAGAAAACATTACTTTTTATTCCAAGAAAAGAGCACTACTTTTAGTTTTAATTTCATAATAACATGACACAGACACATAATGACTCTGTTTATTTGAAAAAAAAAAAAAAACACATTCTTTTGAAACAAATTGCAAAACCAATGCATCCAAATGGCTATATAAGACTACTAGTAGTATCTAAAAATAATGTATCACTTCACTTTAAGCATAAGAGGTATAAAGTCATAAATAGGAACATAACCACATAGGAACAATACTAGACAAGTGATCACAAGGACGGTAAGATGTCTAGTTATATATACCATTAAATAGACACTGAAATATTGATGCCTCCCTTTTCAAACACTTAATAATGCTATGATTCGTAGCCACAAAATGCAGCTAACTAGTGGTTCCAGCTGTAAAGACATACCTACAACTTCTTGTACAGTGGTTTGCTTCACATGAGTGTCTAATCTGAGACGGTCACAAGTCCAATGGCAGAAAATTTGATATTCTGAAGAAATTAATATAATATTATACTCTGCTATATTTAATACTCAATAAAATGTATATTAAGCTGTTCCTTTACTCATAATTTTAAACACAAGTTCACCATAACACCCAAAAATGAAAACTGAGTATAATGCATAATGTCAGACTTTGACAGTATAGGCACATGAACTAAAGGCACTGGAACATGTCTTTGAAAGTATATACCTATTTTCATCTTTGCGATTTCATTAATACTAAAAAAACTTTCAAGGAATAACAACTGGGTATTTGTCTATAAAATATACCTCAGACTGCAATTCTAACTTCAAGGCTAACAGTGCAGTGCACCCTTTGAAATTGACCACACATCTTTAGCTGCTTGAAAGAATGGCATTGTATGCACATTATGTTATAAGTGAAAAAATATTTTGCTAGTTAAATCCAGAGAATGTTACTTCTATTATAATAACAACTCAACAACAAATTATGTTTGGCTATTATTATTTTCATTATACTGACCAAAAATTGACCATAGCACCCAAATGAAAAATTAGTACAATGCAAAATATCAGACTATGGCAGTAAAGGCACATGATCTAAAACTACTAAGCCTTGTCTTACACAGGCTATGTCTATGTTTTCCATTCATATTTCATTACAAAGCTTTCAAGTAATAAAAATAGTGTATTCAGCTACAAAATACATCTAAGACTGCAATTCTGACCACAGGGTTTCCAATACAGAATACTCTGATTTGATTTCACAACTTTAGCCATTTGAAAGCATGGCATTATAGCTACATAATGTTGCAAGTAATATATCCACTGAATTACGTCAACACACTACAATGTTGACTGATCAACCACATTTGGTCGATCATACCACAATGTCGACAGGTGTGACAGATCGACAATCCCTAACTGGGGGAATATTCCCTTTTCCCATGGATTGTGTGATCTTGGAGTTACTATATATATATCTATATATATATATATATATATATATATATATATATATATATATGTAAAATTGGTATGAGATGTTAAGAGTACGGGGGATTGCCCCCATGCTAAAAACCCTCTTGTTTTTTTGGTTGCATGTGGCAAGGATTTTCTTCCTGTATGCACAGTTGACTGTTGACATTTCTTTTGTCAATCTTTTGTGGCCAATGTTCTTGCCATCAGCATTGTGGTGTGTCAGCATTATTCAGTAATCCCCTTAATATATATATTATATATATATGTGTGTGTGTGTGTGTGTGTGTGTGTGTGTGTGTGTGTGTGAGTGTCTGCTTGTGTTTTAATGAAATATAATGAAATATATAAAATTTTTACTTCTGACACAATGAAAATCTAAGGCACATATTCTGGTCATAGTTGTACCTAGCCTTTTGTGCAGAAGATGGACATTCTGGATTTAGCAGTTGTATATAAGAAATGTGAAATTCCTTGAAAAAATCAGGAATCTCTAATAAGATACTTGGATACAAAACACACACATATAGTTGCAGTGGAATGTGCCATTCTGAAGTGGTACACTATCTTTTTGAAGAAGGAATTACATAAAGGTAATGGTCATCCTCCTCTTTGACAGATACTGTCACCTCCAAAAGTTTTTCAGTATTCATTCAGTAGTGATTGTGTAATTGCTTTTTGCTTTTTTACACAGCCTGCCCCACCCACACAAACAGAAAGTCACTTCTGGCAACTATCTCTCATGTGATTGTCACAAGTGATGAAATAAACAGTCACAGGTATGCATTTCCACTTGCTGCTATTGGCACTGCAATCCACTCCCCATAATAATTAAATAAAAAAAAAAAACAAATGTACGGTGCTGTGGATAGTGTGTACTTTTATCACTGCCCACAAATCTATCTGATACCCTGTCAGAAAAAGTAAAAAGACAAAATATTACATCAAATATATTTCCAACTGAAGCTTTCAAACATGATGCTCTATGCACACCTTATGCCACATCTCCATTAAGCCACATCAATGCTAACTTTATTGTGATCACCCTACTTGCCCTTTGCTTTTATCCACCAACTGCTCACCCTCCAAGCAGATAGCCAGTCTTGGTAGTTACATGTAATCACAAAAAGTGATACAAAATAGCCTCAGTAAGGATTTTCAAGATGCTACTATAGCAACCCTCCATTTTGACTGCAGTAAAAGTATATGCAGTAGAATAAATGTATATTCTATACTGGGCAATGCCTGCTATAATCAACTCTGTCTGGTTTCCTGCCAGAATGTAAAGTGAAAGACATACCTGAAACATAAAAACATTCCTGAATTCAGACTTCTGATTAAGATGTGTACCAGCTTACATTCACACTTCTCCAGGACACAAAGAGATTATACTTTTAGCCAAATTGTGACTATAATATAAAATTACTCTGTTTTGGAGTACAATAGTTGAGTAGCCTATGACCTCCATGCTAACAAACAATAAGAACAAATGAACTATTTTCAAAGTGTCAGCCTCATGGAACCCATCCCTCAGAGAGATCACCTTATTAATTGCAGATTAAACAAACAATGCTGACTTCTACAGAAGAAGTTCCAGACAAGTTTCAGTTAATTACATACATACCTCTCAACGTCTTAGCCCAAGATATCTGGACAAAGCTTTACATAAGGGGGGGGAGACAAAGGCACAAAAATAGAGACAGATTTTAAATATTGCTCTTATAAACTTGGAAAGTAGCTAGAATACCAGGGCTAGTGTTAAAATGTATTTTCTAAAGGATATGATATCTGAAACTCAAATGTATGGCATTATTTAGTGATTTCATTCCTCAGATCATCCCAGTGATTTGCCAGAAAACCACAAATTTTTTGAGGAGCAGACCAAATTTTTGAGGCAAAAATCTGGATATTCTGTGAAAAAATCTGTACAGTTGAGAAGTATACATGTAAATTGCAAAAGATAAGATATCAGTTGCAAGTAAGAAAAGAGCCCGACTAACCAGTTTGTGGAAGTAGAGCAAACAGTTTTTTGGCATGTAGAACAGGTTCAGGGCCTGTCACAGGATATCAGTAATTTAAAAGATCGAGTTGCCACTAATGAGGTCTAGAATCCCAGCAGAGCAAATGTCAGGATTTGGGGGACAGAACGCAGAAAGGAAATTTCTGAGTACTAAAAAGAGCATAAGGAAAAAACTGTCTTTCCTATATGCAACTTAAAACTGCAGAATGAACACAGCTTCTTAGTTCCATCAGGACATAACACCTGAGTATGTAGATAGGATTTTGTTACCTATGATAACAAGAAAAATGCTGTCATGACATATTCTAGTTTGCTTCAAGTCATATTTATTAAGGGATCAATTTCCCAAGATTTGTTTGGCCACCAGGAAAAATAATAGAAGAAGGCACTCAAATGATTCTGATGGACAATAATTATTGCTCACTGACCAGGAACAAGGGAAGTGCATTCATACTAGCCATTAAGATCTCAAAGTGGCTGAGGCTAAAGACCTGTCTTCTTTATCTGGCAACACTGAAGATACAGCTATTCAGAGGAGCAACAACTTTTTTTTTGGATCTGAAAGAGTCTATCTAGAAGCTCCAAATATTTGAGCAGCAAGCTGATTTATGGGTGACAAGGGTGGAAGGAGGAGCAATGTCCTTACCCGTTTTAGCTCAAGAATGCACTGGAAAGCAAATAAGAAGAATGGAATCATTCCCTTTGTTTCAGATTTGTTTTAAACAGAGATAACATACCTCCAATGTCATTATGCAATGTACCAGAGAAAACTTGATTACATACTGATAAAGAAAACAGTAAGTAAACGAACATGTGATACTCCTAAAACATTTTATGAAGAGACATGAAAAAGGTTAATAATTCACAAGATATTAGATGGGTCCAGATGATAATGTATGAACAGCTGGCTAGGAATAGACTAATCTTTGCAGAGGCAGCCCATCTCCTCTGAGGAAGCCCTTAGCATGATCAAATGTAAAAAGGTTGTACAAAGACTGAATAAGACTTACTGTTTTGTTACAATTTTTTAATATTAGAAACTGCTTATTCTAAACTTTTGTTGTTCCACCATATTACTGATTACCAGTTTTAGAAATTAGTTTAAAGCATAATGTATGGCAGCATACACTTATAAAGAAAACTGAGTCAGTCAGTAAGTCATGACTTTTGGGCTATAATCCTAGAATGCAAATGGGTTAAATTCCCCAATTTAAAGAGCAAAAGAGTTCACATACATTAAAAAAGGTGTCTCCTTTGATAGTGCTCCTGCAGGAAACTCCTTTGGATGCCCAGGAGTAGGAAAAGCTGGTAAAGATCAGCTATGTTAGGATAATTCACTCATCATGCAATGGGGTAAGAGAAATGGAACTTGCATTTTAATGGCAAAAGTGTCTCTTTCCCCCTTATAAGAGATGTTAGTTGATAGGGAGGGGAGATATGCAGTGTGTAAAGGCTAGACAGAAGATAAGAAAGTCACCTTGGCCTCAGTTTATGCCTCACCTGGTAGCTCAGTGAGACAACAGTTAATTAGAGACCTGATTTCAGTTCAAGAAGGATGTACTTTTATTGCTAGGGTCTGGAACACTGTATCACACCCTGATGAAAAACATTTGAGCCCTGGATTATTAATGATTCTTACACTAGGGAGATTGTTTTTAATAGCTATTGCAATTGTATGGGCCTAGAGGCTAGAAGGGATATGTGCAACACAATGCACTTTTCAAGGAGATACAAATTCTTCTATCAAATAGACATGACTCATAACAAAACAGCATGCATATTTTATTTAGAAATTAGGCAGGACAATTTCTTTGACCATTTGCCAATCATAGTGCAATTAAAATAGTCTATATATTTCAATGTCACTATGCAAATGTAAGGTATTTTATACAAGATACATGGATCTTAAAAATGAAATAGTTTTGAAAAGAGGTTATATTATCTCAGAGAGATGAAATGTTAAGAGCAAAGCTTCTGGGTACTGGCCTATTCTCAGGGTAGGAGACAAGAATTTCAACAACAAATAGCTAAGTTAGAATCTAATATTGTAAAATTAACTAAATGCTGTAAAATAGGAGAATGAGAGAAGGATATGGAATTCTTGGAGTTGACCTGTCAACTAGATCACATGATGGAAAACAACACACCTCTAAATGGTATAAAATATTAGCAGCTAGACTCCATAGCTAAACTGACAGTGGTCTCATAACCAAGATATTGCATTTAATGACTAAGAAAAAAGAGAAATGCACTGATCAGATTATGTATTACTTTGCAAAATATTATAGTGAGCTATACAAGTCCCAACATATTCTAACGTCTAATTAATTAGACTACTCCAGTTTTCTGAAAGACATAACTATACCTAAATTAAGTGAAGTTCAAAAAGAATCTTTGCTGGCTCCAGTTCTGAAAGAGCAGTTTTGAAGTGCATTATACTTTATGATGAATTGCAAGGTTGCTGGCTCAGATAGTCTCCCAGTAGAAATACTTATTTATTTTATTTTATTTCACATTTCTTGACCGGGATAGTCCGACTGGATATATGTCCATTTTCAGCGGAGGCCTGGGGAGAAAAGCTCTACGTAACAAAACAAAACAGAGACAGTAAATACATAACTAAGTTTTAAACACAGGAAACATATCAAAATATTAACATAGGATACAAACAGATAACATATTTCAGTATGTACAGACATACATATGTAATGTATCATGGGTAGATTGCTAAACAGCAAATTGGGAAGGAATACTTATTTTAATGGAGTTGTTAATCAGGATTTGAGCAAGGGCAGAGCCAGTGTGATTTGAAGTAATTTTTGAGGCCTTTTTTAAATAGGGGTAGCAAAGTTTCCTTGGTAAGGTTAGCAGGAAGTAGGTTCCAAGTTTTACTAATTGAGTTGACAAATAGAGCATCTTCTGCAGAGTTGTTGGATTTTTGGGTCAGTACCATTAGTTTATTAGATGAGCATAGTGGCCTGAGGACACTATGGGGGCTGATAATGTTTTTAAGGGCAGGGGTGTTTTCAGGTTAGTGGAGAACTTTGTGTGCTACTATAAGTTGGTTGAACTGCAGAAGGGTAGGAAATTCTAGCCATCCTAGAGCTTTTAGGTTTTGACAATGATGAGTCCTATATGTCATGCCAGTAGCGAATCTAGCTCTATGGTTGTAACAGCCCATTAATTTGTTGAGATCGGTTTTGGACAGGTTGGTGAGTACAGGGATGCATACATAATGGTAGAGAGAAGGTGGGAGCATACAATAGCCACCCTAGCAAGAGGGGTGAGGAAAGGTTTGAGCTTGTACAGAGAGACAAGTTTTTTTTGTTAATGGACTTAATGGTATGATTAACATGCGTATCAAATTTAAGGCTGTTGCCAATTATTACACCTAGTAGCTTAGTGTGGTCATCTGGGGAGATGATGGTGTCATTGTTAGATTTAATGGTGAAGAATGAAGGAGAGCACCTACAGGTAGGGGAGAAAAGCAGCAGTTTGGTTTTGTTAGAATTTAGAAGCAAGCGATGATTAGCTAGCCAGTTTTCTACGGTGTTGAAAGTAGTCTGGGTTAGGGATAGTAGGTGTGTTGGAGAGGAGGCAGAACATATCAATGTTGAGTCATCCGCATATTTGGATGCAAGTAGCTTTTGGGGTGGTTGTGTGAAGATCATTGATAAAGACTGAGAAAAGAAGGGGACCTAGTATGGAGCCCTGTGGGACTCCTAGGGTTAAAGGCAGATGGGATGATAGCTTATTCTGCCATATGACAGCCTGCTGTCTACCGAGTAGGTAGGACTGGAACCATTGTATAGCTTGATGGTCTAAACCAATGGATTTCAGGGTATTGAGCAGTAGCTGATGATTGACCATGTTGAAGGCCTTTGAAAGATATAGAAAGAATGCTGAGGATAGTATGTTGTTGTTACAATTAAGACTGAATATATTAGAGAAAGATAGGAGAGCAGTGGGTGGTACTGTGGAATGGCCAAAGCCATGCTGAGAGTCAGCGAGCAGTTTGTTTTGAATAAGAAAGTGCATGAGTTGTTTGTTGATGCATTTTTCCATGATTTTAGCTAGCGGTGACAGAATGGCTATAGGTCTAAAGTTAGACAGCTCTGTGGAACTACCTCCTTTATGGAGAGTTATTACATGTGAAATTTTCCATATTGATGGGATGGTTCCCATGGAAATGGATCCATAAATCAGGATAGAAATGGGGAGCGCTATGGCGTCCACAGCTTTTTGCAGATATTCAGCAGGGAGGAGGTCGGCAGCTAACATAGTAGGTTTTAGTTTTTTAAGTAGGGCCCAGATTAGAGGAGTAGGTACAGGTTGAAATCTAAAGGAGAGTTGAGCATTGAGTGGGTCAGAGCTAGATGTGACAGCGCTAGAGTTTGACCACGTGGGAGTGAGCTGGGTAGCTAGAGACTGGATAGTTTTGGTAAAGAAGGTATTGAAGGTGTTTGGGATTTCTACAGGAGATTTATCAAGGGCAGCTGATGGGGTAGGAGTGGTGGTATGGCTTGGGTGGAGAAGGCTGTTTATTCCAGTCCAGAACTTTTGAGGTTTTTGTTGGTATTTCTGTTGCAAGAGGAAGTAATAGTTTTTTTTGTCTAGAATGATAGATTTTTTAGTCTCGTTCCTTAATTGTCAATATCTGACTTGGTCCAGTGGGGCTTTAGTAACATGCCATATGGCCCAGGCCTTGTTTCTTTATATAATTTTGGATTTTGTATGTTTAGATAGCCATGGTGCAACTTTTGTTTTGGCACGGATGGTGCGGGTAGGAGCATGTGAATTAAGGATGGCCAGGAATTTAGTGTTGAAGTAATCCACTGCCTCTTGTAATGGAAGTTGTTTCAGAGCAGACCAATTACACGCTTTGAGTTCTTTTTGGAAGTTGTCGAGGTTAAAGTTCTTGATGTTTCTTATTGTTTTTATAGGTGGGCTGATGGGGAATGCCGGTTTTAAACCTAATAATATAGGTAAGGCAGTGATCACTTAGATCATCAGGTAGTATGCCTGGCTTGTACATTTGAGGGTGGCCATTGATAAGTATCCAATCAAGGATGCTATCTTTGGCTTTGTTTTTATTGAATCTAGTGGGGTGGAAATGGTCTGTGTAAACCTGTGAAGGTTTATATGGGTAGAGGGAGATTCAGAGGAACAGGTGTCCCAGTCACTGTTAGTCACCTAAGACTAAGGTTTCCTGGGGATAGTTGCAAGATAGCCAATGTAGGATACTTTCCAGAATATTGACATTGTTACCAGGTGGTATATATGCAGACAATGTATCTACACTTATTTTTATTTATTTGTAATTTGGTGATGAGAATTTCTGCATTGCTAAACTGGGGTGGTTGTTGGTAGTCATTAGTTACTGTTAGGGTGGACTTGTATAGCACAGCTATCCTGCCACCCTTCCTTGAGATCCAATCTATTCTAAGAATGTTGTACTGCAGGGGTGTTACTTCATTGTCTTTAGTTGTTGATTTTAACCATGTTTCAGTAATGCAGAGAATATCAGGTGAGTGAACAGCTAGGAGTGCATAGAGGCTATGGATCTTCTTATTTAGGCTTCTGATGTTAAAATGGCAGGCCAGAAATGAGTTTGGGAGCCTATTTATTTGGGTAGGGCACGTTGGATTGTCAGTCAGTGAACTTGGGTCAACGGCTGTGGATGGGCCAGGGGGTGGATTTCTCCATCCCTCATAAGGTTAATTTTCAAGCCATTTATGAGTTTCAGGAATTTGTTTATAAGTTTTTCGTAGCCTTTGGTTTTGGAGCTAATGTAACTGTATTTAATCAGTTGGTGGTATTTGGGGGGTAAGGAATTAGGTTGAGGGAAGTTAAAAAGTGCTCAAATTTATTAAATGCTAGGATGGTGGAGGTTTGAAATTTTGGGTATTGGAATTCTGGGTAATGTGCATTTTCATAGGAGCTTAGGTGGTAAGGAATAAATAGCAGGAGTAGTATAGATAGTAGTGTGAGTATTTTGGGAGCAGTCATTGTGACTACTAGGGCAAAGTCTAGTATTAGGTTTACGCAAAGAATATGTAAGATGGGTTAATGCTTTTTAGGCAGAGAAAAGTTGGGAATAGGCTATTGCGGTAAATGGAAGATATATGATAGTCCCAGGAGTTGGCAGTTTCATAGATTCACAGTTTGTTGGTTGGTTAAGTAGAGGGGCATGGCGATGGTATTATAAATTTAGCATCACCGGGAGCAGGTGGGATATGGGGGCAGGGTGGAGCACAAAGTGAGGGCGAGCAGGGCTAAACCAGAAAACAAGTTTCCTAAAGTTAGCATGTGCAGATAGGTGTAATGAGCACACTTTTATAGTTTAACATGTGCAGAGCACACTATTCCTGGAACTTAATGTTAAGCATACACTGTAGAAAGCACGCTTTTCAATATATACTGTAGAAAGCATGCTTTTTTAACATAAACTGTAGAAAGCAAGCTTTTTCTTTTTTGAAGAGCACACTATTCCTTTATCCTAATGTTACAGATAAACTATAGAAAACACGCTTTTTCAGTAAGCACGTTATTTAACTTAGCTGGTAATAAAATTAGAGCTGCAGGAAGATATTTCCCTGCCAATTGATTGTAAGTTCAGGTTTATAGGCGTTACTGATTATACGGGAGCTAAGGGGACTGTTGCCAGTGCTTTTGGACCCTGTTAATTAGTTCCCCAGTGCGGCAAGGATTAATACTGTAGATATTGACCTTTTCATTCAAGTAAAATAGCGAGGCAACAAGGAAAAGCCTTTCGTGCTTAGTCGCTACTTGAGAGTGACCTTATGTGCGTTCCAAGCCTTTCAAGGGGAGCTGGGGTAGAACACCTAAATAGGGGATATAGTGGTTAGGACTAATCTTTTAGCAGAATAATTTTAGTTAAACATTCATTAATCAACGTAGCAGCTAAATCCACATGCACAGTCTAACATAGCCAACAACAGTAATCTTTCATTATTATCAGACATTAGAGCACAGTAGATATGCGCCACTAGCTAGTGTTTTAATAGGTTTTCAACAGTCATCTCATACCCCGATATTTAGAGTTATGGTAGAGCGTATTCTATGCAGTATCACTATTCCCTAGCTACATGGAAATACCCAGTACAGATCTCTTAAGAATGTTGTTACACTAGCAGAAGTTCAATCAACTGTTCTGAGTATCAGTTACAAATTCAGCTTGTAAGTAAATTCCGGTAGAGGCATTAAAACAGTTTAACACAGTGAGTCAGAGGCATTAAAACACAGTAATACTGTTTGTGTACATACCACTGACTGGGACCTGATGCAGTGGCTGTTTTAAAAGTGGCGGGTTTAGTAGGTAACTATGTAACCCCTGTTCACTGGGTGAAGGTGGAGGAGTAGGGCTGAACCAGGCTAAACCAGAAAACAAGTTTCCTAAAGTTAGCGTGTGCAGGTAGGTGTAAAGAGCACACTTTTCTAGTTTAACATGTGCAGAGCACACTATTCCTGTAACCTAATGTTAAGCATACACTGTAGAAAGCACGCTTTTCAATATATACTGTAGAAAGCACTCTTTTTAACATAAACTGTAGAAAGCACACTTTTTCTTTTCTGAAGAGCACACTATTCCTTTATCCTAATGTTACAGATAAACTGTAGAAAGCATGCTATTTCATTTAGCTGGTAATGAAATGAGAGTTGCAGGAAGATATTTTCCTGCCAACTGATTGTAAGCCCAGGTTTATAGATGTTACTGATTATATGGGAGCTAAGGGGACTGTTGCCAGTGCTTTTGGACCCAGTTAGTTAGGTTCCCAGTGTGGCAAAGATTAATATAGTACATGTTGACCTTTTCATTCAAGTAAAATAGCGAGGCAACAAGGGAAAGGCTTCCGTGCTTAGTCGCTACTTGGGAGTGACCTTATGTGCGTTCCAAGCCTTTCAAGGGGAGGCGGGGTAGAACACCTTTTCATTCAAGTAAAATAGTGAGGCAACAAGGCAAAGCCTTCCGTGCTTAGTCGCTATTTGGGAGTGACTTTATGTGCATTGCAAGCCTTTCAATATGCAAAAATTAAATAAATAAATGGTGTATCTTTCGGCTTTTCCCAGTTAGGGGTTGCCACAGTGGAACTCCGGTCCCACAATACAAAGACAAGATGATCAGCTTTAACAATTGGCTCAAGTACTGGTGTCATTCTAAGGGGATCCAATGTCTGTCTGCCTGGGATGATATGTTGGACAAGCCACGCTGCTTCGCAAGGGATGGCTTACACCTGTCACCACTGGGCTTCCGGATATTGGCTAAGGCTCTTGCCAACCCCATAGTGCCTTTTTTAGGCAAGGCTCAAAAGACAAACCCACCTCCTTAGAAAACAAAAATGGAAAAAAACTAAGGGTAATGCTGCTCAATGCCAGAAGTCTAAATATCAAGATGTAGGCACTTGAGGCTCCTGAGAGCACCCCAGCACTACCAGACTATACCTCGTATCATGCTTTTCGGCCCCAAAACCCGGGCCGAACCACAAAGGGAGGGGGAGTGTCCATATTCATAAAGGACACCCACACCTCCAGGTTAGTAGCAACACATGAAGCATCAGAGACCATACAGGTGCAACTAACCATAGGCAAAACTGCTATACAACTGGTAGCATGTTACAGACCACCCTCCCAATCTCAAGAACCCCACTCAGCCTTCCTGAAGATATTGGAGGATATGAATGTATCACAAAATACCATCATACTGGGAGACTTCAACTACCCAAACATAGATTGGGTACATTATTCTAGCCCTAATACCCTAGCCCAAAGGTTCCTGGAATTCATAAATTCAAATGCACTGGAACAACTAGTCACCTCTCCCACTAGGGGAGATAATATACTAGACCTGATCATCACAAACATGGGGACAAAATGCTCCACACCAGAAGTATACCCCTCACTAGTGAGATCTGACCACAAACTAATCACCCTGGATATACATATCCCACCTCCATCCCCAGCACAAAAGACCACAGTGAAAAACTTCTCAAAAGCAGACTTCACTCTTCTTGAGACTGAGATGGTATCCTTTAAGCCCACTGTGCCAGTGGATACCACATCCCACAATGCCGAATCCTTCACAAATACTTTCTATGGACATCTCCAAGAATGCATGGATCATGCAATCCCAAACAAATCCAAGTCCCTCTCCACCAAATGTAAGCGTCCTGTCTGGTGGACCTCAGCCATAAACAAATTGTATAACAAAAGAAGGAAGCTACTGCACATCAGAGCGAAATCCCATGAAGGGAAGACATCTCTGATCAACATTAGCAGAAAACTACGATCTCTCATAAAAACATCCAAGGCAAACTTTGAGAGAAAAATCGCTAAGGACACTAAAGATAACCACAAAGCCTTCTTCAGCTATGTTAGAAACCTGGGTGGAAACCCTCAGATATGCTCAGAGTTGGTTCACAACAACAAAAAATACACTGAACCCACAGATATTGCTAACATTCTGGCTGACAGGTTCAGTGCAAATTTCTCGCCTCCTTCACCCCCAAAAGAAGAAATACTTATCCCAGCTGAATGTAATCTCCCTGTCATCTCAGATGTCCAAGTGAGAACCGCCCTAAACAAAGCAAAAAACACAGCATCAATGGGACCTGACAGTATCCCGGGGTGTGTGTTACGTGAACTCCAAGAGGAGCTACCCACACATAAAAATGCTATTTAACCTTAGCCTTACTTCGGGATATGTATCTGAACACTGGCGTACAGCAACAGTGGTCCCACTCCACAAGGGGGGTGCCTCTACAGACCCTGGAAACTACCACCCCATAAGCTTGACTAGCCTGGTCTGCAAAGCTATGGAAAGAATCATTATGGAACTCATAAACGGAGACATAGGGGACCTACAGACACCTGACCCCACCCAGTTCGGCTTTGTAAAGGGCAGATCCTGCCTTTTAAACCTGGTTGACTTTTTCGAAACAGTCACTAGAGCCATTGATGAGGGCAAAGCAGTCCATACAGCATACCTGGACTTGGCTAAGACCTTCGACACAATACCCCACTCAGGCATCATAGATAAGCTAAACAGCTCAAAAGTAAACCCTTATGTCACTAGATGGGTTGCAAACTGGCTAAAGGACAGAACCCATAAAGTTAAAATTGCTGGAGCAATGTCAGACTCAAAGCCAGTCACAAGTGGTGTCCCACAGGGATCTGTCCTGGGACCCCTCTTGTTCGGCATTTATTTCTCAGATGTTAAAGCAAACATGGGAGGGCTGTGGCTGACAAAGTTTGCAGATGACTGCAAACTAGGCGCCACAGTCGATACACCAGCAGATACACACATCCTACAAAAAGGCCTCACTGAAACGGACAACTGGTGCCGTCACGGCCTTAAACTAAATGCCAAAAAATGTATAGTCATCCCTTTTGGAAAAGACAAAGTACCCACAAATTATCACATAGACAGCAATCCACTGAGTATGGGAAAAGTAATCAGAGACCTAGGGACCCAAGTAGACAGCGACCTCTCATTTGACACCCACGTTGCCAAAGTGGTTAGAAAAACATTCTACCTTGCACACCTCATCATGAAGGGTTTCACATCCAGATCCAAGGATGTCATTGTACCCCTATATTCCTCCCGCATCAGACCCATGATTGAGTACAATGCCCCATTTGGTATGTACCTCACCCGGCACTTGCAACAGCTGGAGAGACCACAAAAGTACCTCACCAAAAGGATCAAGGGTCTCCAACATATGTCTTATTCTGCCAGACTAAAGAAACTTCAGCTCTATTCAGTAGCATACCACCTGCTCAGAGGTGATCTCTGCCTGACGTACAAGGCCATGTCCAATCAGGATCTGATGGATATGCTCCACCTCAAAAAATCCAAATCCATCAGGACCACGAGAGCTAAAGACTTAAACCTCGGCACAAGTATGAATAGGACATGCTGGAGGGATAGATTCATAACCCAGAGGCTTCCCATGCTTTGGAACAGGATCCCAGTTCGTATTAGGCAGAGCCCCTCACTGACTCTCTTCAAGAGAAATCTTGATGAGTGGATGGGAGATCATAAGTTTACCCCAGGGGTCACATCTGTGTCACTGCTAGACAGGGGCACAGTAAACTAATTCTATTATATAAGGGGACCTTCACTGTGTCACTACTAGACAGAGGCACAGTATTCTAGATTTATTCTGTACATTTTTGTACCATTTCATGGGGTGGCAAAAGCCACATCACTATGGTTAGGCTTACAAATGCCCCAGGGCAGATAGCCTAGTACTATACTATGAAACTATGATTGGCAGTAGATTTGTACATGCTGAGTTGCCGGCCCTGACGCATAACCTTCAACGAAGGTACACCCATTCACACATGTCTCCCCACAGAAGACGCTCTAGCTGAGAATCGAACAAATAAATAATAATAATAATAATAATAATGGATAATAATAATGAAAAGGCTCTATAAGCAAGTTGTTGGGTTTGAGTAATCAAATCCTTGTCACAAGAAAGATACCTGGATCCTGGAAATCAGCTCACATATCAGTTATATTGAAACCAGACAGAGAGCCCCTTGTCCTACATCTTACAGACTAATCACAGTTCTCTTTACTTAATAAATTATTCATATCAGTCCTGGATGGGAGAGTAGCAGTTTGGTTGCCCCAAATTATTCATAATAACCAGTCTGTATTTATTACAGACAGATAAACTTTTGACAACATAATTAAAACACCCTGTTGCTAATAACTTAGGTAAGGAATTATATGTTCTTAGCTTTGATACTAAGAAAGTTTTTTTTTTCTTTTTTTAATGAGGTAGAATAGAAATATATGCTTTATGTGCTGCACTTATCTCGCTTCCTCACTATGTTTAATGAATTGTTGATGGAAATATATCAGGATATCAATACCAGAGTTAAATAGCAGTTGGGTTTTAGAATAATTAAAAATAGAAGGGGCACATATCAAGAATGCCTGCTCTCCCCTGTTTTATTTGCTATGTATTTGGAAAAATTAGAAATAAAAGTAAGACTTTTGCAGCATATGAAGTATAATTGCAGTGGTATAAATTGTACTCAGATTGAATTCTATATCTAGATGAGGTCTTTTGCCTCTTACATGTGTTTGGCCAGATATTTGGGTATAATACCTTAAATCAGGGTAAGACCAAAGCATTGGTGATAAACTATAATTTTGTAAGCCCCATAAAAAAGAAGCATTCCCATCTATGTAATAACAACAGTATAAAATATTGGGGGTTATATTTAACAATGAATTTGAACAACAACTATATTAGCAATTGTGAATATAGTAACAAAGATAAAACAACTGGAATTCAGATCTGTAGAAAAAGGTAGGAGCAAACTACATAGGAGAAAATGGGAATTGTAGGAACAATACATACAGGGGAGGAATGAGGTTTAAAAGAAGGCAGGACTTAAATGAGCTATGTAATGTTTGAGTGAAAACGATTGGGTACATTATAAGTGATGTATAATGTTTGCAACTGGAAGTATGTCAGCATGTTTGTGATGTAAATTGCTTGCATGACCATGTAGGCAGAAGGAGGTGTGCCCAGTATGCCCAGGCCTTGGCAAAGAGGCAATGCATAGCACATACACTGACACGGTAGGGACCCAGGGAATGACACCTCTCTCTGACTTGCAATTGCAGTAAAAGGGATGCCAAACATGACACTACCTGTACTTTACCATGTTTAGGGAGTGTACTATGTTTGTTTTCATTTCTATAAATGTATGACTGCCTATGTAGTAGGGGATGGGTTAATAAAGATGTTTCTTGTTTGAAAAAAGGGGTAGAAATTGAATAATTTATGTAATATAGCTTAGGTTATATGATATATAGCAATATATGTGAAGCATAATGTTTGTTAATTTTAACTTAATACAGTTTGATTACTATTATATAAATGTAAATGTGTCTATGTCACAAGTGATAATTCAATAAAGGTGTTTAAAAAAAACAATGAATTTGAACAGTATTATCCAATAGCATGCAATCAGTTGACTAAAGTTTGCAACAGTTGCCTAATGCTACGGGGGATCTCTTCCTAGAGTTTGGACAATGGGTCCAAACTGTTCAGATGTTAATACTCTCACAGTTACTCTATTGCTCATGAGTTGTTTTAGGCCTACCACCAAATATAATATATAAAAATATGATAAAGGAACTAAAGGACTTTATTTGAGGATATGAAGCATATATGATAGCATGGACTAAGATGGTACTACCCAGGGAAAAAGGCAGACTGGCAGTCCGTAATCTGGAAAACTATAAAACAGCTGCTAGTTTTTATATATATATATATATATATATATATATATATATATATATATATATATATATAAATGCAGTTAATTGTGGAGAGGAAAGTAAAGTTAAAAACTCTGGGACAGGATTTTCACTTTATCAGATAAGCTTAGAGGTCCTTAATTATAATGCCTAAACATAAGATGATTTACATTAGATATAGAGTCTTCAGATAACACTGTATAAATATTCTTATACCCCATCCAAATTACACCATCCCCCAGATTCGGCAAGCTCTGCATGGAGTACAGGAATAGTGCAAGAGCTGCTGCAGACAACATGGCCGACAAGCGATCCAGGAACGAGCTACCAGGACATGCACGAGCGCTCCTACACTATTCCTGCACGGAGACCACTGCCATATGCTAATTACCTCATTTGCTGGTGAAAAACATGCAAATAAGGTGAATTAGCGATCCAGGAAGCATGCAGGCATCTGTGCAGGAATAGTGTAACCTGCAGACATGCATTTCGTTACTAACTGAATGCATTTCTGCAAATTATAAAACGGAGCCATGACAGCTCAAAAGAAAGCATGTATTCAATGTAATAGGCATATCAATGGTCAAATATATGGCCATTGGCATGAAAAATAGTGGCAATTTTATAAAAAACTATTTGTTTTTGGCTGATCTTGGCCATTTAAGCATAGGGAAGCAGTGTGCAAATGGGATCGCCACGATAATAAGAAAAAAAGGGGGAAATAAGCTTTTATACCCAAATCAGCATTCTGCCATAATAGTCAATGGCATGCATAAGACAACAATACCAGGCAATAGTGGTTTCTAAGGGGGAAGGCTCAGTGTGAGTGTGGTAACTATGAATTAGCATTCTGGTTTATGTAAATGAGGGGATTGATGCTGAATCACAGATTTCCTCTCAGTGTTAGCTTGCATCCAACTGTGTAGGTGCAGCAACACCATTGTATAAGTATAAGAGATGGATGACCTCATAAGGGAGTGCGTCATGAATGCTGTAATCTTATTGGAGCTCTGTGGCCCATATTTGCCCTTGGCTAAGCAAAGCTAAGGAAGGGGGTGTGTCTCACATTGTTGAGCACTGTTTTCCCTGCTTAAACGAGTGTGCGCACCACGCACCGGGTATTAAACAAAAAAAAAAAAAACAGGAAATAGCAGCACTATTCACATCTGGGTACTGGGTATGCATGGCATGCCTCAGGGCTTAAACAGGAAGGCAATGGGAAGGAAAAACAGCAGTAGGAAGACAATCAAGAAGAACTAGCATAGCTGGCAGGTGAAATGTATCAGAATCAGCCAATCACACAGGCAGCAGCCCAGCACACTACTATAAACTATGCAAACACCTTTCAGTCTGATTTTTCCCATAAACTCTGCACCACCGGTGTACACAGATGGGGAAATTTTACCTGACAAAACTAACAAAATGTTAGGAGCTGCTGTTGCTCTCATACATCAATATGTGCAAGAGGCTGAGGGTGGTGAAGATGTGAATGCTGATGACCATCCCACAGTGAGGAGGAGGAGGAAAAGAAGGGTGTACAGACCCAGGGTAACCTACCAGAGATACATGAGCTGGAGATAGTGGAGCACTATAGGGTGGACAGGGACATTCAACAGCAAACCGTTGAGCTGTGCCAGCCCTGCCTCACACACAGAACCAACTGACGGGAACCCATCCCAGTGGATACCAAGGTACGTATAGGCTTAAGATCACTAGCCACAGGTACCTTCCAAAGGGCAACTGGGGATATCATGGGGATCTCACAGGCATCAGCCTCCTGGCTACTCAACCAGTTCCTGGATGCCATGTCAGCACATGCCAGTGAGCACATATATTTCCTCAACACCCGTGAAGCATTGACCAGCAATATGCGTCTCTTCCATCAAATAGCAGAATACCCTAAGGTAGTGGGTGCTATAGACTGCATGCACATACACATCAAAGCACCACCCAGTGAGTGGGGTAGGGTCTACATAAACCACAAGGGCATCCCCTCCATCAACTGCCAGGTCATGTGCGATGCCCAGGGCATTATCTTGAATGTGTGTGCTGGCAGCCCTGGAAGCTATCACGACTCCCACATCTGGCATATGACACAGCTGAACCAGTCATTTGCCAGTGGGGAAATCCCATATGGCCACCTAGTGGGGGATAATGGCTATGCACTGAAGCCGTGGCTGATGACACCCCTCAGAAATGCACACACACCTGAACAAAAACTCCATAATGAGGCACACGCACAAACCAGAATCATAATAGAGCATGTGTTTGGAATGCACAAGTCACAATTCCATTGCCTGGACATATCCGGTGGAACTTTGCTGTACTCACCAGCTACATGTACACAAATGTTCATAGTATGTGCCATGCTACACAATATGATCCTATGGAAAAAGCTGCAGCAGGAACAGCATGGGGCAGGGTCACACAGACCCCCACTATTGCCAAGGCCAGCACAGGCACAGAGTGACTCAGAGGAGGAGGAACTACCTGAGCCTGACCATGTAGGTAGAAGGAGATGTGCCCAGTATGCCCAGGCCTTGGCAAAGAGGCAATGCATAGCACATACACTGACACGGTAGGGACCCAGGGAATGACACCTCTCTCTGACTTGCAATTACAGTAAAAGGGATGCCAAACATGACACTACCTGTGCTTTACCATGTTTAGGGAGTGTACTATGTGCATCCAACATAGTCAGCCCTCCAGCACCATCCTCAATACTAGCCCAGCCACAAGGTAAGTCACCTTCCTATCAATTACTGAATGGGGTAGTATCCTGTGATAGTTGTATCTATGGTATGGACGCGAGCATGCAAGGGAATCGGGTGGCTGAATGGGATGGCAGCAGATAGTGGACACCTATATGGGCAGCATGAAATCCATAATAAATGCTGGTATTAACATACTAGGCAGTACTAGATAAGGTGACAAATCCCACTGCAGTACATGTGGTGGCCCAAATAACTGTGGGTGTTCATAGGACACACATGCATGTCAGTGAGGCTCACATACCCACCACCAACCTCAGCCAGCAGGACAACTGTAGATGACCATAAAGAAAGGCAATGGTGAACAGCCCCCCTCCAGACCTACAAAAACAGACTACAACAAGTCTGGAAGTTGTGTGTTAGTTCTGAAGGGTAAGAAGTCTGAAACTGAAATGTTAGGTCAATAAAACCTAAGATCTGTACTCTACTGATATGCCCACAGTCTGCATGATAGGTCAGAATACAATATGAAATGGAAGCCAACAGAGTACCTGAAATACCAGTACAGTCATAGCAAATGTTTAAAGTCGTCAGGTGTGCCCCCCCCCCCACAATCCTATGTAGAAATGAAGTAACATGTAAGTGTGAGGAGTAATATCAGTGGAGCCCGAGCTGGCCCAATCTATCGGCTAGATTGTTGCATGTATACAATATGCAGGGGTCTGTGTGTTAGGTTGTTGTGTGTTCAATATTGTCTGGAAATGGTCAGCATGTAGGCATAGAGGGTTGTGTCTCGGTGGCCTATGGACAGCACTGTGGTTGACAGGGCCATGTTCTGACAAATGCAGTGCCAACCACAATGCTCCTCAGCAATACCCATGTCAGCAGTCATCCATACTCACTGTCCAGATGTCAATATCTGTCACCATCTGAAAGATGGACATGCCATGAATGTGTGCCCATACATGCACACAGTACTGGAAGTACCCTAGACAGAGTGCATATAATGTAACTGTCAACTGCACACAACTTTGGAATTGTACATACAGGTTAGCAGCACATTAGTTGTCCATGTAGTATCGAATACTGGTGCAGTCTGGCCAATCACTGGCAGACCACAAAAGGCACAGTTATGAAGTAATGAGAGATTGCCTATGTCCACGCACAAGACAGCAAAAGGGGAATGTCCCAGGTATATCTGTGAGTCAGCTGCAAGTACCTTCCATATCACACATGCACTCAGCTCACCCCACCATCAGCCACAGGTTTATCACAGGTCATATCCTTGCTGTTGGGAATGAGTGCAGTATGACCCCACATCTTTATGGGAATACCCACAGAATGCAGCATGCTGAAGAGGTGTCCTATACAGGTGTGTCCCTAGCTGTAAGCAGCACCCTGCCTGCATCCAGACCAATAGATCGATATGGACAGGAATTATTGCCATTAACACCTCACACACTTACCCTGTCATCCCAGGGGAATCCACTGGCTCGCAATGTAGGAGTGACAGAATGCACTGGCCTACCACAGATGGCCTGCATCACTACCAAATGGCCTACAGTCATCTATCAAAGGCCCATGCCTCACCCATAGTGCCAGTGTATGGTATCTCATGGGGTCCTAACAACTTAACACAGTCAACAGAACACAAATGCAAGGCCATGTTGACAAATCCAAGTAGCATGCCCCCCATGTCCTACTGCATGAACTGTGGACCAATCCATAAATACCTGGGATGAAGGGCCAACTATAGGGATACTTCTCAGATATTGCTCGCATAATGTTAGGAAGAAGATAGAATAACAGAGAGGGGGGTGTAGAAACATGGATGTCATGTAGTGTATGAAGTTTAAAATTCTGATGTGTGCCCATACTATCCCTGCCTGCAAACCTATTAATAGGTGGCTACAAACCTGCTCGTAAACCACAATGTGAAGGGTAACTGACCAGATATATGAGCCCTGCCTCTGGGTAACCTGGGTAAATCTGTACAGCTGAGAGGTATGACCACAGCAGGATATGGCCATTCTGTTAAGTCGATATATGTACAAGAAGGGGATCCTCAGCTGCCATAGTACCAAGGTGCTGGACGATTTACACAGACCCATTAGCAAGTGTCTGTAGCTACCCCTCCAGAATGGCAGGAGTGTGCAAGAATGTGTAGGCTGCAGCCCACAATACTGGACTCAGCTTCATTCATCTTGTATTTCCCGGTGAGGAAATAATTATATCTGTCAGTAGTTGACAAAATAAATCACAGTGTAAAACAGTACATATGTCTGAATATCTCTGCTAACACGCAATAGTTACAGTATCCCACTATCTTTCACCCATTGTAACTCCATATTGTCAACCTATCTACAGATATCATGCAGAAACAGGTTGGTAGCTGTAGGTGTAGAACACCAAACCCTGGACTAGAGTACAACCCTACCTGGAATGGACTCACACACTCAATACAGAAGGTCATACTGGGCATGCTCCTACACTTAGAGAAATTAAGCTCATGTCTGACAACACAGTGGACTATACGTATCAGTCATTTGCGGATGTCAGTGCGCACACACCAAATTGTACACCATTTATGCTTCACACACACACTGGATAGAAATACTCACACATATCTAAGGCCAACAGACTATAATATGTCAAACATGCACACACAGAGATGTGGAGAAAAGAGAGAGACAGACAGCTACAGAGAGAATTCCATTATGAGGCCTGTCCTACCTGCTACACATCCAATTAGCCTATATCACATGATGTGCTGATGTCAATCACTGTAGTCATTCCTTTTGGTAGCCCTCAGCCCTATAGTGTCTGTGGTACTTGTGATAACTGTGTAATACGATAGTACAGATAAGTATTCATGTAGCATTTGTAAACTCAGTCCTGTCAAATGTAAAGTTGTGTGTGACTGTGTGTGTGTGTGTTTCCACAGAAATGATTTATGGCCCATTCACACACACTGCACTTCCCATTGTCCATGTTAGCACTCCTGCTGTCAGTCACCTTGAAATAACCCTTTGGGCAAGTCTCAACACTGTAAGCTCTGTGGTGCTTGTGATAACTTCGTAATTCTGTAGTGTAACAAACTAGTTAGATGGGAGTTCTAATCCCTGACATAGCTGTTAAACTGTGTGTGTTTGGAAATGAATGATTTTGAGGCCATTCACACTCACTACACCTCCCATTGCCCTACTTTACCGCACCTGCTGATGTCAGTCACCTTGAAATAACCTTTTGGCCAAGGTTCAGCTCTATAAGCTCTGTGGCACTCGCAATAACTGAGTAATACTGTAGTGTAGCAAACTAGTTAGGTAGGCATTCTAATCCCAGACATGGCAACTGTTAAAATGTGTGTGTGTGTTTTGAGATGAATGATTTTGAGGCCATTCACACTCACTACACCTTCCATTGCCCTACTTTAGCACTCCTGCTGATGTCAGTCACCTTGAAATAACCCTTTAGCCAAGACTCACTCCTAAAAGCTCTGTGGTGCTTGTGATAACTACATAATACTGTAGTATAATAAACCAGTTTGGTAGGATTTCTAATCCTGGTCCTGGCACCTGTGAAACTGTGTGTGTTTGTGTGAAAGAGTGTGTGTGTCTTTGTAAACAGTTGATTTTATGGACATTCACACTTACTACACTTCCCTTACACCTCCTTTAGCACTGCTGCTGATGTCACTCACCTTCAAAGATACCTTTAAACAGCTCTCCTGCATATAAGCTCTGTGGCGTTTGTGATAACTGCGTAATACCATAGTATAGTATATTATTATTAATATTACTATACTCTGTCGCATATCGTCTACTCAGAGGTGATCTCTGCTTAACATACAAGGCCATGTCAAACCCAGAGCTGTTGGACATGCTACACTTAAAGAAATCCCAATCCCTCAGAGCCACACGCTCCAGAGATCTATACCTTGTCATCACAATAAACAAAACATGCTGGAGGGATAGGTTCCTGACCCAGAGACTCCCCAGACTCTGGAATAGATTGCCCATACAAGCCAAGCAGAGTGCCTCTTTGGCCCTCTTCAAAAGGAGCCTTGACGATTGGATGGGAAAAGGAAATTCACCCCAGGGATCATATCAGGCGCCCTGCTAGACAGGGTTCCAGGGAAGTAAATAGTGTGGAAAGAAATAGCCAGGGAATTGTTATGGCTAGGCTTGTATAGGCCCTAGGGCTGATAGCCTAGTACCAACCTATGAACCTATAGCAAACTAGTTAGGTAGGAGTTCTGGTACTGGCAAGTGTGAAAATGTGTGTGTTTGTATGAGAGAGTGTGTGTGTCTTTGTTGACACCTGATTTTCTGGGCATTCACACTTACTACACTTCCCTTACCCCTCCTTTAGCACTGCTGCTGATGTCACTCACCTTCAAAGATACCTTTGGACACCTGTTTAACATATAAGCTCTGTGGTGTGTGCAGTAAATGTGTAATACTGTAGTAGCAATACCATAGCTAGGTAGGGGTTTGAAACTCAGTACTGCAAGTGTGTGCGTCTGTCATCATTATCCTGTGTGGGTGTTGGTGTGATTGTGTAATAACAGGATCCATTACAGTGTGGGCTTTGCTATATTATTATATTGAGGACCTATATATCCCAATGTCCGCATTACAAGACCAACAGTTGTCAAACACTGTAGAGATTGTTGTAGACAATCCAGAGCCATAAATATCTACTGCCATGTGCAATGACTATCTGACAGTATGGATTAGTGAACAATATAGGCAACCATTATAATATTCAGAGACCACTCTCCACCCATGGATCATACACAAACACGCTTGGCTCTTCCTCCCTTTTTTCTTTCTCTCTGTCTCTTTCTCTGTCTCTGTCTCTCTCTCTCTCTCTGTCTCTCTGTCTCTCTCTCTCTCTCTCCCTCCCTCTCTGGTAGATGTAGAAAAATGCGTCTGTTTTGCATAGGCAGGAGCTGGAATTTTGTAGGTAATCCTCATGATCAGCTGATGGCCTGTGCATGAATTGGAGTCGTCCCCCCCCCCACTTGCTAATTGCATGTGGAATAGCTGTGGTATCATTCCTATAGCCAATTGGATGGAAACACAATCCTATACCTAAGCACATCATGTGGGTGTTGGCCCTTTTCCTTCACTGGGAGCAGGACTTCATGTGGGTGTCTGAAAAACAGCATCACAGAGGGTAGTTGGAAATACCTTTTACAACAAACATTGTGAAGACAGGCCAACAAACTGGAGGGGGATGTTCCAGACATGGGGACAGAATGTAAGTATTGCTGTTCTACATTTGAAGTAATGTTGGTTTAACAGGGTTTGTGTGGATATGGCTGTTCTGCATGATTTAAAGTCTGGCATGACAGTGTTACGTGGTTGAGAAAACCCTCACCTGTAGGGCTATCTGCAGACTGGCCAGAGTTTGTCGTTTTAGATTTGGTGTGTTACTCACACACTTTCTGTCTTTATAAATGTAGTAGCATACTCTAATGATTGCAGTCAGTAAATGGTAACATCCATGTGTGTAACTGACTTCATATCCCTCAGAAGAGATGTTACAACAAACCCTGTTACACCAGCAATTTTCTCGGTTTATAACAACAATGTGTCAATATTGGCCTTGTGATTGTGCCTCGGTCCCCCAAGTCTGTCACCCTTTGTCCATATGTCATGCAGTAAGAGGTGGATATGTACAGTATATCATTATTTACTGACATCATTCCTGATATCAAGCCAGTGATATATCAGACTGCCATACATCTTATGTATAGGAGGCCTTACATTTGCGGGCAAAACCTGGACATTCTGTTGTAGTCTGCACAGTAGTGAGGTCTGTGTACTTATGGTGATTGTTGACAGAGTGTCAGTATTGTGTAGCAGTGTATTATGAATATGTTACTTTGCCTGTGTACAGACGGGGGTAGATGTCAGTGTTGTCCTGTTCTATCTGATGTTGCATGCCGCTCCAGTTTCTGGTACCCTATCAGCTTATATGTTTGTAGGGCCAGACTGAGACTTGTCCCATACCACAGTCAGGCATCAGACTACACAGTGAATTGGGCCAGTATATGTAGAGTTAGTGTGTGAGTGGCAAATATGATGATGGGTTTTGTTCACATAGTCCATATACTGTGCTATTAATTAGGCTTACCATTATGTGACTGTGACTGTGTTGAGATTGGTTGTGGGTATGCACTTTCACACTGGTGTCTGTTACTTCGTGCTGTTACATGCCTGTAGTGCCTGCTATATTTGCACATATACGTGTAGTGTTGTGGCAGTCTGCCTGTAGTTGGTGACATGCCTAGCAGCTCAGTGTATTTACCCTAGTGTGATGTTATGTCCAGATATTTGCCTGGCCACCATACATGTTGTGTATTTCTGACATAGCAGTGGGATGCTGTGAAGATGTATGTTTCTAACTAGTGGGACGTATGTGGGCTTGGGGCCTCTGCTCCTCCAGTTAATATATGTAAGGACAGAGAGGAGGGTGTGAATGCATCAACTGTGTGAGCTTATCTACTCCAGTATTTGTGATATATCCCCATTTTCATGGTTTTAAACATCCCCTTTGTCAGGCTTGGTCCACATTTCTTGCACTAAGGAGTTCTGTGTATACCTCTCGACTGACCGGATTGTTTCAGACTGTCCACGTTTATTGCTCATATTTCAGCTGTATTCCACAGGATCATTACTGGGATTTGTGTGGTACTTCACAATGATGATTTTATGATGTCTGCCAGTAACTGATGGCATACATGTCAGTTTCAGAAGAGCCTTCCTTTACAACATGTATGTTGACACAACCCCTGTTACTGTAACAACACTCTACATTTATAACTGCAATACTTACATTACGTTAACTTGCACTAAGAGGTTGAGAGTTATGGTACTGAGGTATGACTCCACTACATGTAATGGGCATATGTTATACACACACACACACACACACACACACATATATATATATATATATATATATATATATATATATATATATATATATATATATGTGTGTGTGTGTGTGTGTGTGTGTGTGTGTGTGTGTGTGTGTGTGTGTGTGTATGTGTGTGTGTATGAATATATATATATATATATATATATATATATATATATATATATATATATACTTTTTATGCATATTCCTTCTTAGATGTATCTCACCATATTTTTCTGATATGTGTATATTTATATATTAAAAAACATGACTGATTCCACACTAATTTCACTAACAAGTAGTAAACAATTGTAGTAGTCAAAGCAGTTGTTCAGTACTATTCAGTATGTGTACTGAATGATATATTTGAAAAAGCAACAGACATTCTTACAGCTCAGATGGCTTAGTCGTTAAGTGGTGTGAGTGTATAGGGTCCTGGGTTCAAGACCTGCATAAGTTATTTATTTTGTTGCTGGGTAGAACAAGGGCTGATGGAGACAGGGTGATTTGAGGTGCTTTAAAGCAGGTTTGCGTGGGTTTGCATGACGGTAAGTGCTGCTAATGTAAGGTTAAATGAATACTTGCTTACACCGTGTAGGTTTTGCTTACCAGTGCATAAATCTGCTTAGCATTTACAATTAAGCAATGTTTAAACCTGCTAAGCATAGCCCAGCCCTGGTAACCAGTGATCACATTCCAGTTTGATCAAATAGCAGGGTAATAACATATTTAATAAGTGTATTTAATTCCATGACAGTAGCAAGGGGTGTGAATATATTGTATGGGACACCTGAGTATACATGGTTAGTACCACAATCTTTTCTCTTTGTATGTGTTTCATACTTGGGTAGTATCCCAGGTTATATGCAGTCACACTTGCATGTATTGTATCATTACGTTACTACTTTTAACAGTGCTTTTCCAAGTAAGAGTAGCTTGCAGATTGTAGTACTGTATGCAAAGCTGGACTCTGAGTACTGACTATCATGTTCTTGGTGTTTGAGCTGTATGTTTTTATGTATCTCCTATTGGATATTGATCTTATATGTTGATATTAACTGTAGACTACTATGTTTTTAGGACATGTCATTGAGGACTGCTTTCATGTAGTAATGGCATACCTATCAGTTTCAGATGTCTATCTGTCAAAACATTCATCCTAATGCATAACATGTTGGCTATCTACATTCTGTCTGTCCTCTGTACAGATGTCAGGTATTCATATTGGCTGCTTACAGGCAATATCTAATCGACTGACACTAACATGTCTTCCCACCTGTGTTATGAATGCCACAGCTAGGAAACCCCACTCTGTATGCACCACATGCCATGATACCTCAACCAGACTACCACAGTCAACAGAACATGTTTGGGTTCATAGGTTTATAGGTAGGTACTAGGCTATCTGCCCAAAGGCATTTATAAGCCTAGCCGAAATGTGTTGGCTTTCGCCTGCCCCTTAGATTAGTTCCCTGTGCCTCTGTCCAGCAGAGCCATTGAAGTGATCCCTGGGGTAAACTTCCTGTTTTCCATCCACTCATCAAGGCTTGTCTTGAATAGTGTTAGTGAGGAGCTCTGCCTAATGTAGATTGGAATCTTGTTCCAGAGCATGGGAAGTATCTGGGATAAGAATCTATCCCTCCAGCGCATTCTATTTATTTTGTGGTGAGGTTTAGATCCCTAGAGTGTGTGGCTCGAGGGAATGTGGTTTTCTTTAGGTGGAGCATGTCCATCAATTCTGGGTTGGACATGTTCTTGTATGTCAGGCACAGATCACCTCTGAGTAGGCAGTAAGCAACTGAGTACAGCTGGAGTTTCTTCAGTCGAGCTGCATAGGGCATCTGTTTGAGGCCAGTGATCCTCTTGGTGAGGTACTTCTGTGGTCTTTACAGCTGTTGCAGGTGTCTTGTAAGGTACATCCCAAATGGGGCATTGTATTCTATGATGGGTCTGATGAGTGATGCATAGAGGAGCACAATGACATCTTTTGATCTGGATGCAAACCATTTTGTGATTAGGTGGGCCACATAGAAGGATTTTCTAACCATTTTGGCAATGTGACAAAGGAGAGATTACTATCTACTTGGGTCTCCAGATCCCTTATTACATCTTCCGTATTTAGGGGGCTACCAACTATGTGGTAGTTTGTGGATACATTGTTTTTTCCAAAGGGGATAGCTATGCACCTTTTGGCATTTAGCTTGAGGCCATGGTTTTGACACCAGGTATCTGTCTCAGTGAAACCCTTTTGGAGGATGTCTGTGTCAGCCAGAGAGTCAGTTATAGCCCCTAGTTTGCAGTCGTCTGTGAACTTGGTCAGCCATAGACCTCCTGTGCTTGTCTGTACCTCTGGGAAGTATATGCTGAACAGGAGGGGTCCTAGGACTGAGCCCTGGGGAATGCCACTTGTATCCAATTTAGAGTCAGACCTAGCTCTCACAACTCTTACCATGTGGGTTCTGTCCATGAGCCAGTTGGCAACCCACCTCATGATGTAGGGGTTTATGTTCAGGCTGGTGAGCTTGTCTATAGTACCAGAATGGGGAATGGTGTCGAAGGACTTTGCGAGTTCTAGGTAGGCTGTGTGGACCACCTTTCCCTCATGTATAGCCTTGGTAACTGTCTCAAAGAAGTCCACCAGGTTTAGGAGGCATGATTTGCCTTTAACAAAGCCAAACTGGGTAGGGTCCAGTGTTTGGAGGTTCCCAATGTCTCTGTTAATGAGATCCATGATGATGCGCTCCATAGCCTTGCAGACCAAGCTGGTCAGGCTTATAGGGTGATAGCTCCCGGGGTCTGTTGTGGCTCCACCTTTGTGGAGCAGAATAACTGTTGCTGTGTGCCACTCCATGGGCATGTAGCCTGTGGAGAGGCTGAGTTTGAACAGTGTGTTTAGGTGAGGGGTTAGTTCATCTTTGAGCTCGTGTAGGACGCAGCCTGGGACACCGTCCAGTCCCATTGATGCTGTGTTTTTGGCTTTGGAGAGGGCTGTTTTAACCTGAGTGTCTGTGATTTCAGGGGCACTACATTCTTCTGGTATGGTTATGGACCCTTTTGGGGGTGAGAGGGGGGTGAAGTTTGCACTGAACCTGTCTGCCAGGATGTTGGCAATATAGGTCAGTTCAGTTTATTTTGTGCCATTCTGCATTAACTCCGAGCAGATCTGAGAATTGCCACTTAGATTCTTGACATAGCTAAAGAATGCCTTATGGTTATCTTTGGAGTCCTTGGCAATTTTTCTTTTGATGCTAGCCTTGGATGATTTTATGAGGGATCATAGTTTCTTGCTGATACTGATCAGGGATGTATTCCCTTCTTGGGATTTTACTCTTTTCTGTACTAGTTTCCTCCTTCTATTGTATAGCTTGTTTATGGCAGGGGTCCACCAAACTCATTTCCTTTTCTTGGAGGAGTGAGTCTTGGTTTTGCTTGGGATAGCATGATCCATGCTTTCTTGTAGGTGCCCGTAGAGTGCATTAGTAAAGGATTTTGCAGCTTGGGCATCATTATCCTTTAGCATGGGGGCTTTGAAATTTCCACCTTGGTCTTAAGTAACGTGAAATTTGCTTTTGAAAAGTTTTTCATGGTGGTTTCTTTGACCGGAGATGGGAGCAGAATGTGGATATCCAGAGTGATTAGTTTATGGTCAGATTTAAAAAGTGAGAGGTTGACCTCCGGTGTGGAACACCGGTCACCCATGTTGGTGATGACCAAGTCCAATATGTTGTCACCTCTGGTAGGGGTGTTGACCAGTTGATCCAGGGTGTTTGAGTTTATAAATTCTAGGAAATGTTGAGCAAGGGAGTAAGTACTTGAGTAGTTCTCCCAGTTAATGTTTGGGTAATTGAAATCACCCAATATCAGGATGTTTGGTAGGACCTTTATGTTTCCCAGTGTTTCCAGAAATCCAGAATGGGGGTCCTGGGACATGGTGGGTGATCTGTAGCAAGCTACAATTTGAATTGCAGTTTTGCCCATTGTTAGTTGCACGTGGATGATCTCTGAATCATCGTGATGTGCCACTAACCTGGAGGTGTGGTATCCTTGATGAATATGGATACGCCCCCGCCTTTTGTATTTCAGTCTGGATTTTTTGGCCAAAATTTATGGTATGAGTTGTAGCCTGGTAGTGCTGGGATGCTCTCTGGAGCCTTAAACCAGGTTTCTGTTACTGCACATATATCGATTTTCTCCATACTGAGGACTGCCTTTAGTGAGTGCATTTTGAGGTTTAGACTTCTGGCATTGAGTAGCATTACCCTCAGTTTTTTGTTACTTGTGCTATTTACGGTGGTGGGTTTGTCTTTAGAGCCTTGCCTAAAAAAGGCAATATGAGGGTGGCAAGAGCCTTGGCCAGTATTCAAAAGCCTAAGGGTGACAGGTGCAAGCCATCTCTAGCGAACCAGCGTGGCTTGTCGAGCATGTCATCCCAGGCTGACAGACACTGGATCCCATTTGAATGACACTGGAAGCTTAGCTAATTGTTGAAATTGATAATTTTTTCTTTATAACATTGTATCATTCTTGGTGAGGGCAGGATGCTACTCAAGGTCAGTGTCATACCGGCCTGTGCTATGTGATCAGAGAGCTCTTCCATGTCTCTTTATATGTAGTCCAGGGAGGTATGGCTCAGGTCATTCACACCAACATGGACAATAACAGAGTCGTATTTGTACTTTTTCTGGAGTGACCTAAGTGCTTGTGTTATGTGGCGGATCCTGGCACCCAACAGGCAGCTAACAGTAACCTTCTTCTTGTTCAGTCTAGTGAGTGGGATGTCAGTGTGCTTTATTATAGAGTCACCTATTACTATTGCGTTTTTGTATGTTATTTTGCCTTAAGGCCTGTGATTGCATGGCACACTGGTTTTGTGAAGTATGTGTTTTATTGTTTGTGTTGGGGGGTGGAGGTTGCTTGGATGTCTGTTTGGAGGTCTCTGTTGCTTTTGCAGAATTTTCTTTAGAGCCTCTGAGTATGTTTTTATGTGTTTATGTGTGTTTTTTGCCAGTGCTGGCTTCATAGGTCTATGTGAGACTGGTGGTGTAATGCAAGTAATTCCCTTCTATTTTTTGGTTGTCTGGTCCTGTCTTGGGTTGAGAGAACTTAGCCTCCAGTTTGGCTGTATAATTGCATCTCTCGCATGTATTAGTATTTGGTGGTAGGAGGAGAGGGTTGTCTGTGTACATGAGGCAGTTGTAACATTGCCTCAAGATTCCCAGATTCACCAGTTGGACCAGAGAGTACACCTGAAACTGCCCTTTGGACATGCCTGGATAGGTACAGTGAACTGTTTTACTGATTGGCTGGTAAGGTCGAATAGAGAGCCTTGTCCTTCTCTACAGTACAGGGGGCGTCTAGTGCTAAGATTTATTAGTGCTTGCTATGAGTTTTGAGCAAGTGCCGGGCTGAGAAGTGAATGGTTTGAGTGCTTAAGTTGAAAGTTTGTCTAGTCCCAAGGGAAAAATTGAAGAGTAGACTTTATGGAGCTGGGAATAGTTATAAACTGTGCAAATGCGTCTTTTATAACATGGGAAATGAAAGAGATAGAAATTAGCCCAAAATGGCCAATAAACTACTAATTTCTGGGCTGAAACCACTCCTCCAGGGACAGATAGGCTGCTCAAAGCTCCCCTCTCTCACAGGTGAACAGAGAAACATCCTTCTATCCAAGTAAGGTATGGGCAAACACAAAAACCTGAAACACAGCCCTGAATTCAGCACTAACCTGAAAACTGGACGATACTAACTTAGTAAGGTGAGAAAACAAGTATATATATACTTTTTGTTTCTTGTTTTCTTTTCAGAAAATAAAGCAGATACAATCAAAAAAACACTTTAAATGCACAGAAATGGCTATCACACTTGAGTGTGGTACAGGTCCCTAACCTAGACACTGGCATTGTTATGTAATATATGTTGCATACATGTCAATTGGAGCACCTCACTGGCCCTCTTCAAGAGCAAACCAGATGAGTGGATGCTGAATTTAACTGTCGCCCTGGGGATCACTCAAGTGGCATCAGTTGATAGATGGCCTGCTAACAAATGTCAGGTGGCATGATACCAGTGTGCTTACATGCCCTACTCTTCTCATCTCTCCATGGACATTAGTCTGGTACACACCTAGGAACACCTGCCCCTATGGACCCCAGTACTGACAAATGTGTCTGTGTGGATTACTGAGTATAACAGTGTTTGTGTGTTTGTAAACTTGTACCTTGTGACACTCTTCACACTATGGGCTACCTGGACCTTGCAGTACCAGCATAACACTGTTCTACAAATGGGTACATAGGTATGGGTTATCCTCTGAGTCCTGGAAAATGTGAGTATGTGTGTGTGTATGTATGTGAACTTGTGTGTGAGTGTGCATATTTGTAGGAGATAACATTCTGAGGCCACATTCTTTAAATACACTAAACCTTGCCATACATTATAAGGGATGGTGATGTTGCTGACATTTGTTGAGCCATGACAAAACCCTCACCCTACTATCCCTGTGGCATCTGCAATAGATGCATATCCCTGTAGTAGCAATAATTAGATAGACAAGGGTTTGTATTGCAGTCCTGGTAAATGTGTGATTGTGGGTATGTCAGAGCATTATCATAGGTTTCAGTGAGTACAATATCCAATGTGGGGTGGGGGTACTTGGTATACTGTCTTTACACCATGGTACCCCCAGTACATGTCCCAAGGTCCACTGTATGAGGACTGCTGTCACCATCAACCATACAGGTAACTGATGACACTCATCAGCTCAATGATGCATGTGCTGCGTGCAAAAACTCAGTAACAGTATGGACTCACTGACAAGGTAGTCAGCACTGCTAAACCCAGGTCTGTCAAATGTGTCTATGACTGTATGTGTTTGTCAATGTGTATATGACAGTATGTTCTACTATGTATGATACAGGAAGCTCGTGACACACCGCACTCTGTAAGCTCTGTGGTGTGTGCAATTAAGGCCAAACACATTAGTCACAGCAAGTACCTAGGTAGGGGTTCTAATCTCAGTGTATGTGAAGGGATCTACTTCAGTTTGCAGAAAATATATTTCTCAGGAGATCATTTGTCCAAGAACTAACTGGCAAAAGGTAGCATTGCAAAGCAATCATCTTGTAGAAATTCATTCTATCAAAACTAGTAGTGGATGTATAAATGCCCTTTTCCCCACTGTACAGCTGTACAGCGATACTGGACTTAGTATATATAGTTGGGTGTGGTTGTTGTGGGCACAGCCACCCACATTGGGGGTATTGTTTTGTGTATCCCCCCACTTAGTGTGCTATTATACTGTCCAGGTTATGTTAAGAGGTTAAGTAGTTGTTAATCACACTATGTGTGGTTCTACACCATCCCACACCCTCCAAAGTGGGGGGGGTCTGTGCCCCCCACACCAGCACAACTATGTATACCAGCTTCAGGATTGCACTACATTGAGGAAAAGGACATATACCCTGCCAGTACCATTTCCAATTAAATTAAATTTGGTGGACTGATTATTTACTGATGTGATGTTTTGGCAAATTGTTTTTGGTGGAATTCCATAGGCCAAACTGAGTTCTCTGCAAAATGAAGTACATCCTTGTGAACAGTATTCTCTGTGTATTGCATCAACACAGAAGTGTGTGTGTGTGTGTGTGTGTGTGTGTGTGTGTGTGTGTGTGTGTGTGTGTGTGTGTGTGTGTGTGTGTGTGTGTGTTATTCACAAACATTTGGTATGTGCCACCCAGTACACTTACGATTGTCCACTATAGAGGAGATGCTTACATCAGCCACCATGCACTCACCTGTATACACCCCTCAGACCTATCAGTCATGTGGCACATGCAGTAACTGTTATACAAACCTGTTACTTGTGTTCAGCTATACCCAGGATATGACACAGTCAATGTGTTACCACAGTGCCACACCCCTTGTAGGAAAGGACAGCAGACCAACATTCTCCTGACACACAGACACCTAGAACACAAACAAAATACATTATGGAGACCACAATCAGTCAGTGTTAATAACAGCTATAATGAATCATGGCTGGACAGCTACACACCGTGATGTGTAAGCATGAAACATTCCAGCTGACAACACTTTAATCAGCATTACATTGCTAAACTTTAGTACTTTCACTCTGTGCATCAGAACCACATTAGCATGTCCCTGCATTGATGGTATGGATGACAGGGATGTGGCACAGGTATCATCATATGCACAGGGTGTCTTGTGGGTTTGCCAGAAGCCTAGGCTGAGCTGTTTGGTTGACATCATGTGTGTGGGTTAGGGGGTTGTTTATTAAATGGCCTGTGCAGACATGGTGTGTGTAGGTATGGAGGTGCCCTAGCTGTGATAGTGATGTGTGAGTGCGTGTGTGTGTGTGTATGGATTCACACAGTTTTGCCATGTGGCTGCCCTATACATGAGTATGTTGGACATCTGTGGACCGTACATGGCAGGGTGTACAGTTCACTGTGTCCGGCCATGGGCACAGGAACTACACCTGCCAGGGGTTGCACGGGCACCATCAAGCAGAAGCCAAGATATGGTACTCCCCCTGATGATGGTAATTGTCCGCTGGATCTGCATCCCTGTTGGGACTGACCAGGACCACATGCACATGGTCTGCTGCATTGTGGTGTGGACAGCACCCCCCTGCAGTGTAGGTGCTGGTGCTGCCACTATGGGAGAGGGAGTGAGATGTCACATGTCCATGGAGACCTCCACCTGTTGGTGTTGCTGACCTACGTCCATGTGGCTGATGCCCTACTTCCACCACATGCTCTACCACAGACACCACACAGTCGTGGATTCCCACCATCTCACCTAATCGTCTATCTATGACCCCTGCAAAATAATGGTGGGCATCTACATGATCATGGATGTAGTCATGTACAGCAGGAAGAGTAGCCCTCTGGAGCCTCAGACCATCTCTGGGGTAATGTTCCATATGTGCCTGTGCCTCAATGATGGGCCGAAACATGCATTTGGTGACACCTGCTGTGGCAATTCTGCCAGGGGCATGATGGCCAGCAGCCCTCCTATGAGCACCCCTGTCCATCTGCCTGTGTGGGACCACGCTGGTCATCTGGCTATGGCTGCTGTGTACAGACACACTTGGCACAGTCACCACACTTTCCTGTCCCATGCCACCTGTGAACTGTCCTTCATCTATGGCCACTGGTGATGGGATATTTGTGGGCATTGTGACTCTGTGTGGGGATAGGGTGGATAAAAGTGGGATGCCAACCAATGGCACAGATTCAGCCCCTGACAACCTTGCCTGTGCCTCACTATACCTATAATCATTCTCAGAGTCTGTATGGACACTAACATCAGTTTCCCTGCAGGAGGGACCATGACTCACGTAGCCACCTGTGAGGGGCAGACAAGAAATTTAAATTAAGACCTGTACATTATGGTTTACTTCTATATACACACAAACACACACACACACACACACACACACACACACACACACACACACACACACACACACACACACACACACACACACACACACACACACACACACACACACACACACACACACACTTACAAGTGAGGTAGCACAAAGATATTACACAGACCTCTCATTACCCAACAGTTGACATGCATGACATATGGCACTTAGCCTGCACTGCAGCCATTTGTAATCCTTGTTACCAACAATATACATCTCTGTGATGTATGAGTTGTGTTAGTAGGTGATGCCCCTTCCCCTGGAACACATTGCACCCATGTACACATTATTGCAGTGCACCTGTACAGCACACCGGCATGTACTGTGCAACATACCTCACAAGTGTACAGACCATTGCTGAATGTGTAGATGTCTGGCAGTTATGTTTGTTGTGTTGCTCACAGCCCCTATGTGTTTGTCTGATACATAACTGGAAAGATATGAGGTCTGATGTCAATAATTAATGCCTGACCTTTAATTTGCAGATCTCATCATCAGCAGTGCATGTATGTGCAATAAAATCCAGTTACACCAACACCTTTCAAAGCTTCATGTGGATATGAGGAGTGTACACACCCCTGTTGACATGCCAGCCTCTTCTATGATATGCAATCGGGCCACAGTACTGCATTTAATAACACACACCTGATATGTGACATATGACCTGTGCAGTCCAATGCAGTATCAAACAAATGTGTTAGTCATGGAGATGCTGAATGAGATGCAAACAATATGTGGGTTGCATAAGTATGCACACCCTTAACACAATGGTTTGTTGAAGCACCTGTTACATGAACTACAGCAATCACTATTCCTGGAAGGGTTATACTAGCATGGCCCATCTTTGCTTGGCATTATTTGGTCTGTCTGCCCTACAAAGGTCACCCAACTCTGCCAGATTGCAAGGTCAGCTCATGTACACAGCCCTTGGAGGTCACACAGTGGCTTCACTATTGCTGTAGAGTCTGGGTTATGTCTGGCACAATTCATAACCTTGGCTGTGTTCAGATACAGTCATTCTTAGCTAGGTTTGGATGCATGCTCCAGTTCACTGTTGTGTTTGAAGCCAACACCCCTCCCCGTCCTCAGCCTTATTGCAGATGCCTGACAACTATGGGCCACACATGAATGTTATTTTGCAGTGTTTCAAATTCCATCCAGCATGTCTACTGTCCTAGTTCCAGCTAATGAACAGCAACCCTAAAGGTGTACACTACCACCAGCAAGCTAAAAGTTGGGGATGGTGAGTGAGGTGTTGCTTGTGCACCATAAGTATCTTTTTGAATACTGTCTATAGGTTTGAGCCTTGGTCTCATGACAACATTACACATTGCAACACATGCCTTTGGGAGACTTGATGTTATGCTTATGCTACCTGGATGATGTTTCATGTGGGACAAATCTTGCATCTGATTAACCTAACCCATAGGCCATAATTATGCAGAATCCAGGTGATTCTTGACACAGGTACTACACAGGCCGTACTTGCTAGACATTCCTGCAACTCCCTTAGTGTTGCTGCATGTCTCTGGGCAGCCTCCATGACCAGTTTGCAACATGTTTTGTCATAGATTTTGAATGGGCATCTGTTTCTTTTCTATATCACTGTTGTCCCATATTTAATACACTCTAGATCACTGTCTGCACTGTTTGCCATGGTGTATGCAATGGAGAGATAAGGTTACTTTTCCCACTCCTGACTGCTACCTTTCAGATATGGGATCCATTTCATGCTTTGTAAGATGTGTGCAAGTCATGGCTGCCTCTGTTGCAATTGACTGGGCGCATGTCATGGACATACTTCCTGAACAGCAGACCATTACTTGGTGTGACATTGAGGCCCTGTACTTGATGGCAGGTGTGTACTCAAGAAGACTAAATGCTGTCAGTACATCACAAGTTGACTCTACAATATGTTATTTGGGGTGTGTGCACACATATGCTTCCAGTGATTTGTAAGGTTTGCATACCCCATATTTGCTGTCCTAACATAGGATTCTATATTAAACATTCATTGCTCATGTTAGGATCACATTACAGGTTGTAAAAGGTGTGGAATGTGTTATTGTGGTCTGCCATTGTATATATTAGGAACAGTTACCATTGTAATAGTGGTGTATACACTATTGTATCCACTATATAAGGGTAATGTTTCATACATGTCCCTACTGTAGGCCATTTGTTCCACCATTTTGTTTATATCAGTCCACACATCTTGCACTGAAAGGGTGTGAGGTATACTGCAGGAATCTTACATTCCCTTCAGATATGCCACCATGGTGACCACTGTGATGCAGTGCAGTTAACACCAACAAAAATGAAGATGTACAGCATGCATTGTGTGTAGGTGTGTTAAATGTGTGCACGGCAAATAGCATGGCCTTAACATGGCCAGTGTATTGGCAAACTTGAACAAAACAACTCCATACTCACCAGATACAGGCTGCTGTCCCAGTTGTATACCAGTGGGACCTAAATAGTTGTGGGAGAGAAGTAATGTCAGTAGCCATACCTGTGGCATTGGTAAAGTGTGGAAGCAGCATTTCAGCACATCAACAGTACAAACCCTAATACTAAGGTTTATGCACATCTGTGCATTAGTACACTCCAGCAACAGACTATCTTGTCTGACATATGCATGTAGATACCTTACAGATAAAGATGGATAAGCAACAGTGTTCTAGTGATGTGCACTGGAGCCTTACCTCCACGCTCCTCATCCGTTGTGTGGGTGGCACCCACCTCCACAATGCTGTTTTTGGCTTCATGGCTTATCTGGTGGGTGGGTGCCCCAAGGCTGGTGAGGAGCTCCTCAGCGTGTGTCAGTGGGGGCTGGATGGCTTGACCCCCAGTTGTGCTTAGCCATTCACTCACAATGGCAGCAACCCGCTGATGGGCATGGTGGATGAAGTCAGTTTAATGATGCCGTACCTGCTCATAATTTTGGTTGTGCAGGCTGACATCGTTTACCCTGTGGACGAGTTTGTTCCACAGGGTGGTCCTCTCCTGCAGATCCTGGGCTCTGCGGCTGAATAATATGTTGTAATGCTGTATGACATATTGTATTATGGTGTCATTCTCTGTGTTGGTGAATGCTGGCAGCCATGGACATTGCATATTACCTGAAAGATATAAACAGGAAAAAATATCACAGGACCTCATACGGTCATCAACTTGCACATCAACAGTGGATATTATTTGCAAATAATCCAGAGTATACCATAACACTGTAAGCTATCATGACTTTGGCATTTGCATTACACTCCTGACCCTGTCCTGTCTAGTTCCCCCAGTGTTGGACACTTAATTGCATAATCCTCTATTCTCCATTCATTTCCTGTGTAGAGGGATGACAGTGGCCATCTTCCATGTGGATGGTGTGTGGATGGTGGCAAGTATGTGTTTGACTGTAGTGTGTGATGGTGCTGTGAGCACATGTCTGAGCTCATGTAGGAGGCAAACTGTGATGTTCCCATGCCCCATGGAGGCTTGCTGTTGTTACCATCAGTAGGCAGTATGTGCATGCTCACCATTGATGAGAGCAGGAGTGTGGATGATGTGCATATCCCCCTGTAGAAATGTTGTGGACAGGGTGGCATTGTTCCCACCTAACCTGTCTGATGCAGGTTGCCTGTATCCATGGCATGTGGGTATGAGCTGTGCTTTACCCCAGTACAGGTTTAATTGTGTTACTGCCTCTGAGACTGACAACATATGTGGAGACATTGTTGCAATTGGCCTTGGTGATGTGGATATGTCTGAGTTATAGTCATAGTCAGCCTTACATGACGTCACCTGTGAACCTATATGCTTGCTCAGATAGAGGTGGACTTGCTTCCAAGTTGTGGTTTGCACCTATGTGTCCCTGTACAGCCACTATGGCAACCTATTATGTGCTTTGTGTATTGCTGCTGTCCACCAAGGGGGATTACTATATCGTTGGTGGAGGCTGGTTGTACAGGCCAGGTACTGCTGATTCCATATAGCTACATTGGATCTAAAGTGTACACACCCCTGTTACAATGCCTGGTATTTGTGCAATTGAAACATGACCCCACAGATGCTCATTTCAACACAATCCCCACCTGTAATATGACCTATAGCCTGCTCAATTCAATTGAAAACATAATATTTTCTGTGAAAACATATGGGAAATAATACTCAGTACAGTAAGCCAAAAAATGTGTGAGCACACCCTTAAACTGATATGTTGTGCAAACACCTGCTGAGATGATTACAGCATCCATTTGTCTTGGTTTGTACTCTAACATCATGACACATCTTCACTTGGCAATGGTTGCTCACCTTCCTTGAAATAGATTTGTTTCTTTTTCAATAGAATTGTACAGGTTATGGGTCACATTTGAGGTGAGAAACATTTTGAAATGAGTTTCTGTGGTCTCATTGGCATATAGCACACAAACCTGGCATTCCAACAGGGGTGTGTACACTTTGGATATCCAGTGTATATGGGTGTTGATATAGCTGTTAGTGGTCGGCATGAACAGTGGCTCATAACACGTTGTACACTTCTCTGATTACTAACTGATAATCATGCCTACTGTAGTACCCATATCAGTGTCATGGTAATGCAACAATCAGTAGCTGTACACATTTTTTTGTTGTATGCAGTGACACTGATATTACACACATGCACAACATGCACAACCTATTTTCCTGACTGCTTGTAACCCATGTTATTACTTTTGTTCATTTCAGCTGAACATATGCATACATACACGTGCTCAGGGGATACCTGGTATACATTTGTCTTCTATGTCAGTATGGCACACTGTATTTACAGTCTTGCAGCTCAATCATACTTCTCAACCTGTTATATCAGGACTTCTAGACAATGGTCCACATCAGTGGGTGACAACAGGGAATCAATATTGATAACATATTAATATAGCTGACATACAATTATATGTGTATGTGACTACAGATATCAGTCACAGCTGTGACTATTGTCTAGCAGAACAGTGTACAGTTGATTGTTATTAATTCAATATATCACATGCAGTTTATCACACACATCTGCAACAGTACCTTACTATGCACATGCCCTATATAGGTATCTTAGATTTACAATACACACATGTATAATACTCATATTCACAGGTAACATATAGATATGGACAACATCCCATTAACTGGCCTAGCAGTGGCACAGTCACAACTATTTGACAGACACTCTAATGATTGCCATATGTGAGCTGTCCTTTCCCAGGGTGAGTCAGGCTCCTCAGCTGTGACCCTACCTCTCCACCTCTTAGAGCATCACATCTGAACAAAGCCTAAAATTGGGGGGGGGGGTAAATAGGCACTCTTTCTCTCTCTCTCTCTCTCTCTCTCTCTCTCTCTCTCTCTTCTTCTCTCCACTACAGGGATCAACCTGGTTTGAAAAGGTTGTAGCATGGCTTTTGTAGGTGATGCTCATAAGCAGGTGATGGCCTCTGCACCAATTGGTGTTCCCCGCTTGCTAATTGCATGCAGGCAGCTCTGCACTTCTTCCAATAGCCAATGTCATAGCAACCCACTACTATAGATGACTACTTCATCTGGCCGTTGATCCTTCACCTTGCCTGTATGGAAGACATCCTTCATGTGTGGGGACAGCAGTGTTACAGACAGCAGCTAAGAATACCTCTTACAAGACTTGTGGACACAGGCCAACTACATGCTTGTATAAGGTTCCAGACGTAGGGACAGAGTGTGAGTATTGCTGTTATATGCTTTGAATACTGATAGTTTTACAGGGTTTGTGTGTACATGCTAGTTTTTCATGGAATGCAGTCTGTCTGCATAGCTCTCAACTGTGGGACTACCCACATAATGGCCAGAGGTTTGGCTGCTATGTTTTATCTGTTCACCAGACAGGTGTTGCCCTTGACAAATCAGTGGCATTTTCTCTGTTGATTGCTATCAGTACATGGCAACACCCATTTGTGTTTCTGACGTCATATTCTTCAAAAGGTTATGTTGCAACCAATTCTGTAACACCAGCAACTTTCACAGTGTATAACAGCAATATTTCAAATATGGCCCTGTGTTTCAGCCTCTGTCCGCCACTTACATACCAGGCTTTGTCCAGATGTCACGCAGTAAGAGGTTGATAGGTAAGGTCTATCATTATTTAGTGCTGACATTCCTGCTATCATTCCAGTGATGTTGTGAACTCCCACACATGTTGTGGGGTAGGGGCCATAAATATGAGGGCTACGGCTGGACAACATGTATGACCCTGTACAGTCCAGAGGTCAGTGTATAGAGAACACTGTTATATGCCCTTGTAAGACATTTTATGGGGGAGGAGTATTACATGTTTTTAACCTAGGCTGTTAGAACATGTGAGTGATATTACTAATAAGAAACATAAAGGTATATGGCTGTACATTTTCATACATTTCAACATGGGGAAAGTGGTGGGTTAGAGCTTACTGTTTTGCACACAGTTCTGTTTGTCAGTGTGATAGTACATTTTGAAGTGAAACATTGTTATGTAAATGATCCATTTACATTGTAACATGTGATACTTTTCTCCCTAGGGGGTTAACTACATATTGTAATTGGAGGCTGTTGAACTAAATCTGTAATTAAGTGTTGATTTATTCTTGTCTTCAAGGCAAGTGTGTTTTTTACTGTTGTACTACTTGAAGGCTTTGGCCAAGACAGCAGAGTATCTTATTTTTTGTGGATTGCTTTAGGTTACCACCTGTCCCTTTTTGCGATGGACATACCCTCCTTGTGCAGTTGTGTCCTGCTGATGACAACTGACAAATGGGAAATGTCCTGAGATGGTAGAACCAAGAATGTATCATATGTTTTCTTTGATAGCTGCATAAATCAGTTATTTTGTATTTCAAACACCTAATTGATGAGGGATCTCACCCTTTAGTTGAGGCCGATAAGGGAGGTTTTCCAGTCTTGGGACTTCACCTTATTCTTGTGTGTGTGTGTGTGTGTGTGTGTGTGTGTGTGTGTGTGTGTGTTTTATATATATATATATATATATATATATATATATATATATAAATATATACATAAATATATACATATATATATATATATATATATATATATATATATATATATATATATATACATACACACACACACACACACACACACACAATATATATATATATATATATATATATATATATATATATATATATATATATATATATATATAAAATCTCTCTATATATAATCTATATATATATATATATATATATATATATATATATATATATATATATATATATATATATATATATATATATATATAAATATATATATATATGTGTGTAATCTGCATATATATATATATATATATATATATATATATATATATATATATATATATACATTTTCCCTACTGCTGAATGACTGTGCTGTATGATATGTTTGAATAAACATCAGACATACTGACAGCTCAGATGGCTTAGTAGTAACTTGCTGTGGCTATGGCGGACAAGCTCCTGGGTTCAAGACCTGCAAGGGCTGATTATTTTGTTGCTGGGCAGAACAAGGGTTGTTGGATACAGAGTGATTAAGGCACTTTTAAGTAGTTGTAAGTGGGTTTGCCCAGGTTTGTGCAGTGGTAAGCAATGCTAACTTCCAGTTAAATATGCTTACAGACAGTTAGCCTTAAAAGTGCTTAATCTGTGTAGGCATCACTTAGCACCATGCAAAGAGGCTTAGCCCCGCTTACCCCCATGCTAATTTCTTTAAAGGAAAAGAAAAAAGGGGTGATAGGAAAGTGGTGAAAAATGGTCCAGGAAGAGGGTAAAGCAATATGACAGATAGCTAGGGATGTGTAGGATGGGTGTAGGGAAGGTCCATAGCTGTCCATTTCTTCTACAACAACAGCTGTGCATATATACAGAATTTGGAGGTAAAGTTGGACACTCAAACCCCTGAGAGAGAGGGGTGAGGACAACATTAATGTGTTGTGAAGCCAATTAGATAAGATTACATGTGTCCAGTGGACATGTGTGCAAAATGGACAGCTATGTATGGGGCAAATTCGTTTTTTTTTGGGAACAGATAACCCTTTTTATTCTTTTTTTAAGGTGAGAGTGGGATGTTGGGGAAGGATAGTAGGTATATTTGGGGAGGTAAGTTTGGCAGGAAGACAGACAAAACAGACAAGACAGCATACAGAGGTGGTATATAACACATGTGAGGGGTAACCATCTTGGACAGGGAGGGGTGTTTGGTAATTGGAAGCCCACAAGCCCCCAAATGGATACAGTGGGACTGAGGTCCCCACCCATGGGCAGTCACCACTGCACCTTCACAGCCTGAAAGGTGGCTGTGCTGGGGGCTAAGCAGGAGGGGCAGGCTGACCCTCTAAATGCTCCATGTGGCCCTCAAGCTGGCGTAGCAGATCTCCGTATTCCTTGCAGAGCTCGCTATGCACCAGACCCCAGACCTGGCTTCTGGTGACAGGATCTTGTCCATGCCCACGCCTGGGGGGGAGGGGGTCGAGCCCCATCCCCTGAGGTGGTTCCACCTGAAGGTGATGCAGGACCAGTAGATGAGAAGGTCCTGGGGTGTGTCCCAGACTTGCTGGTGCACGGTGCCACAGCCAGATGAGGCGGGAGAAGTGGATCCGCTGGGATCAGCCTTCCCTGACGTGCTATGGTGTTGCAGTTTTAGAACATATGTTGGTTAGTAATGGTAAACACATTCCAGGATTAGTTATAACAGCATGCATGAGTATTCCCATTAACCAATATAACAGGTATGGAACATTTGCATAGCAAACAAAACACGTGCATATATGAAACCACAGTGGGAATTACACTGGCATGCAGGTTACATTGATAGCAGCAGGCCATCAATGATGTTATTTGAACAGGGAACATTAATTGGAATAAATTTCAATGTTTTTAGAACAACAGGACACATGTCCCAACAGTAGATTTGGTGGAAAACATACCCATTCATTTATGTGTTTAGATTATTGGTGAAGATAAGGTGGGGGAGAGAGAGAGAGATGTCAGTTAACAAATGTAGATTATTGCAGTGCTCACAGCTTTAATGATCATTGCTCTACTCATTACTCTACAGGTATTATTACAACAACTATGGCCTTGGGTTGGGCAGTGGTATGTTTGTACACAGTATTATTACAGCCTTCTTATAGCTACTTTGAACTTTCCCTTACTTGGTAGACTTGTGGAGGGAATGTTTGTTATACTACATGACTGTTTCTACCCATATTCCCATAGTCAGGGTTACATATGTGCACTCATACTGTGTGTGTGTGTGCTACTGACACACTCTGCCTTGATTTCTATTAGTCACCCTGTTTTTTGTTAGCTGGGACCAGTAGCTGTGACAGCATGACACTTCTGAATATTTCTTGGGGGAGACCACTTGGTGTATGTACTTATCTTGCTGTCATTTTCAGCCTTGGGTTGGACCATGGGTGTTGGACACAGTATAACTATAGCCTTCTTTCAGCTAATGTATAATGTATACACATAACAAGTGTGTATTTCATCACAGGGAGCTATTAAGAAACTGCTGTCTTTTCCATGAATGATTTCTTTCTCATTTTCTCTTTGTTGTATGATCTGACCTTGTATTTACAACATTCTTATACATACATTCCTATGCATACCTGTTCACATAGCACAGTGTAGAAAACAGTAATTAACACATTACTATTCCGATATCAGATCTTGGTGCACGACATTTGAAAATATCAGTTAATCTCGTGTGTTGTAGAAGCACTAACTTTGTCAGATGAGACTTGATTGTTTAATGTTTTCAGAGCTATAGTTGCTATGCATAATCTGTTCACATTTGAAATCATACCATACCAGAGTAAATACAACCATTCCAGGGTTTAGAATTTTATTCACAGGCAGTTACATTTTATTAATATATGACCTATATGAGACTATTACTGTAATATTGTCTGATTTATTCACTAGAAAAGACACAAGCCAATGAAAAAACACAAAACTGAAAACTGGTTGCAGGAAGGAAGGCACCAAACACAAGACATAAGAGCAAGCAGTTTAATCCAAAATGAAGCACTTTTCATCCCAGTAAATACTGTGACTTCTTCAGATAAAAACAATACTGAGAGCATGCCCTTAAGTAGTCAGTGAACAGTAGTTTATTAGTTAGGTAATTAACCAATATTAGCTAATCAGTTCATTTCATTCTTCTTGACAACAAATTGAAAACTAGTACTCATAGAAACTACAGTTTCTTCTTTCGGCTTTTTCCCGGTTAGGGGTCGCCACAGCGGATCACCATGTCCACACATTAATTGGCAGTGAAGTTTTACAGTGTCGAGTTGCCAGACCGGCGCCCAACCTTCCACAGAAGGCACACACACATGCACACCTAGGGCCAATTTAGAGTGTCCAATCCACCTGCAGCATGTCTTTGGGATGTGGGAGGAAACCGGAGCACCCGGAGGAAACCCACGCGACCACAGGGAGGACATGCAGACTCCATACAGAAGGCACCCCAGCCGAGGATCGAACCGGAGAACCTCTTGCTGTGAGGCGGCAATGCTAACCACTGCACCACCGTGGCCGCCCAGACTACAAAAGTGTCACAAACACATTTAGACACATCCATATGCAAAACTCAAACCCTAACCCTACAGAAAAAAACAATACTAAATGTTCTTATATACCATAAAATACCTAGTGTTTGTGACACTTTTGTGGTGCCTTTCCTTCCTGCAACCAATTTTCAATTTATTCACTAAAAACCATACCCATTTATAATAATGCCAGGTGACATTCTACTCCTTTATATTTATTTGGTATGAATAGTACAAGCTAGATTGCTACTCACCAGCCTTGCAACGCAGCCTTTGCAAACTGCTGGCATGAGCTTCCTGGTTTGCAGTCCTCCCAGCTGGAGCTGTAATGAAGCTAGAGAAACATTTATGCATACCTATCCATCAGATACACAGGCTGGACTTTGATAAACAGTTATTGTTATGAATATTTACATACTGCTGGGACATCACCCCTCTGTCTTGCTTCTTGGACCCACTGTTCCAAGAGCTCCCGCTTCCTCCGCTTCAAGTCGGCATAGTGGTGCCGGACCTGCTCACCAGTCCAAAGGATACCAGTGGCATTGGTGAGATCACAGGTGAGACTTTCCCAGGCTTCTACTTTGTATTGGGAGCCCTGGTACTGGTCCTGTAGCATTCTGATGTCATGTTTTTTTACAAGGAGTTCTGCCCTGATCTTGGACTTCTGTATGCCCCAGCGCTGTGCCCAAAAGCGCATGCTTTCTCTAACACCTGCCATACTGCCTACAGTGGGGAGCTACAACCAGTTATGAGCTGTAATCCCACCTGCCAGGTTTAAATATGGACTATTTCTTACTCTTTGCCATGATTGGATGGTTTTGAATATGCTGAGCTAAGTTAAGCTATGGGCAAACCTGTTTAGCTAAGGTTGGTAGTGCTTAAAGGGGCAGGTTTAGCACTGTTTAGCAATGGGAAAATCCACTTAGCTGGGCTACTCATTGCTTAGCATTCATATTTACACAATGCTTATGCCCAGTCAGCGTAGCTGTGCAATGCTTAGCATTGCTTATGTTTTATTTTATGGACTACTGCCTGTATGGGATTGATTCATCATTCCTGACATATTATACATTTGTTTACCTTTCCTGACATCCCCCAATGTGCTTTCATTACATTTATTCTTCTGTGACTATACTGTATGGTGCACTTGTGTTTATATAGGGGTTTCACAACTTTATTACACTGACACCTCACATCTGGGCCTAATACACTACTCTGGTTGAGAAATATAAGTTGCTTCCTACATAAATATACCAATAAATTAAAATTGTAATGATTTCACATACAAAATGGAAATAGCTTTGGTGAGGCTCGAACTGTGAATGACTACATGGAAAGCATATGCTCTAACTGCTACACTATTGCACTACTGTGCATGTTGGATGTCTATTGCTATTTAACTTATCATGCCATTTTAGCTGGGCTAAACATAGCTAAGCAATGGGCACACCCACTCAACTACGCTTAAACTTTACTGCAAATGTGTAAAAAAAAAAAAAAGATTTATTTTTTGGGGGCTGTGCTTTGCAAACGTTGATGACATATAACTTTTCACAGTATATTTATATATATGTGTGTGTGTATATATATATATATATATATATATATATATATATATATATATATATATATATATATATATATATATGTATATATATATATATATATATATATATATATATATGTGTGTATATATATATATATATATATATATATATATGTGTGTGTGTGTGTGTATATATATATATATATTTGCATTATATTCTTGGTCCACTTTTCATAAACGTGTGGCTCTCTGGCACATCATTAAAGATTGAAGTTTGACAGTAATGACAGACATTTGCGTTTTATACTTTATACCTTTCAGAAAATTAATGCTAATGCTAAACCTGCTTTCTATCTACTTTCTTGTAAGGGCAATATTTCAGAGTTGTCCCTTAAGGCTTTGTCCAGATTTCTTACTCTAACGGGTGCATTTTAGACTTCAAATCCTTCACAAATTTCATGCTAATGCAAAACCTGTCTATCAACTTTCTAAGTTTGTAATTGCAATTGTCCCTTATGGCTTTGTCCAGACTTCTTACTCTGATGGGTTGAGAGGTGTAACGAGTGATCTTGCTCATTTTAAATTGCTGTACGGCAATTCTGGTGTGCAGAGCGTGTGTGTATTGTAAGAACACTGCTCTCAAACATGCCCCCTGTGCTCGTGCACATCCCCGTGTACGTATTACAGCATGGCAGTGCACCTTCATACATATGCATGGCGCTGCACAGGAATGGTCCCTTCCATGCAGGAATAAGTTATTCCTGCACAGACATTTGCTGAATCCGGGGGCATATCTTTCCCCAAGTGGTTCCAATATGTTGCTGGTATGGAGATTGTACTATGGCAGATTGGTATCACATAGTTATTAAGTGCAAGCGACTGAACAGGCTTAGAGAATATTTTCAGGAACTTATCAATCAAATTTGGCCAGGCAAACTCATTCCCTCTAATACAGACCTTACATGCAATGAAGAATCAAGTTGAAATCCCCAGGCAGGTAATTATTAGCATTATTGATCTTGGTATATAAATAATCTATTATAAAGAAGTAGAAGACATCTGATCCACCAGTAATTAAAGAATTAGCATCCTTAATGAATGAACTGGACAAGATTGTAATGCAAGTTGCAGACAAGTGAATTAGGGAAAGACTGACATTGAAATGGACCCCACAGAGAATAGTAAATTATGATATTCACCAGAGTGAGAGGTTTGCCTAGATTCTCAACACAGAGAGTGCTAATAAAGTTAGTGCCAGCATTTTTTGAATGACTGAAGTATGAAGAAGCTGATAATGTGAGCAGAAAGAAGAACAACTATAGGTTTTATCATTTATAAAGGGAGTATTTGGATAACTTGTAAGTTTAATAAGGTGGATTTGTCTTTGGAAAACAATGATTCTCTCCTTTATGTCTCACTAATCTGACCCATTGTTGAATATAACATTGTGCACTATAACGTAAAACAACTTGAAAAGGTACAATTACAATTCTGCTGTTGGAAAACTTGAACTCTTCAGAAGAGCTTCAAGAATTGTCACTATATTCTGTTTCTTCTTAGTGGCTAAGAGGTGATTTCTGCCTGGTCTACAAGGTAATGTCTGACCCAGTTCAGTTTGAAAGCCAATGCCTGGAACCCACTGATAGGAAGGCTAAAACCAGATCAGGGAACTTGATATTAATGCTAAAAACATGACAGATACTTTACATAACAATTTCCAGTACTATGAAGTTTTAAATTACAGTTAGATTAAATTGGTTATGAACTTCCTTCATAAATAGTGTTGATTATATAAGGGAAGTAGACAACGTAATCACAGGGTTATGGCAATTAAACCTCTTGAAGACCAGTAGATTATAACCTTGGCACTCACATCTATGAACCTAATAAGTTCTGGTTCTGTCCTGAAAGAGTAGATTTCTCTCTGCAGCAGAAAGGGCGGAACTTATCCCAAATGCTTCAGTTTAAGTATCTTGGGGGTCTTGTTCACAAATGACAGTAGAGGATTTGGGAAGACTAAGCAACAGATGAGAGCAGCGTGACCAGTTTAGAAGCAGCAGAGCAGACCCAGGGCATGATGCAGGGAATAAATCTTTCTGCTTATATAGGAATGTCTGGAGATCTGACAAATGAACTGTGAACTGCTTTGGGGGGATAGCAAATTGTGGTCATGGTCAAATTGTAGTCACCCCAGCCCACATCAGGGCAATCCTTTTGAAAATGGGTAAATAATGTTCCCATCACTAGTTCATTACTTATTACACTAATGACATTAATTGCTTCTTTAAAAAAATACAGACAGAGTTCCATCTGTTTTGCTGTCACTATATGCAGTCTAACTCATCCTTGAATACTCTGGCTTAAGACTGTCAGTCTCTGAGGATTTGATTGTGGAAACAAGATCCACAATGTGTGTGAGCAGTATTGATTCCATTTCATCCGTTTTTAAACAATCTGTGTATATCTGCATTAAGTACAGTGAATTCCAGTCACTACTGTTTCTTAGAAAGGTATCCCTTATACAATCTAAAAATTTGGGAAGTAGAGATAAGTAACATAACTAATTTTCATGCCCTCCATTTATTAAAATGGATTACATAACATTTATGTAGTGCATGGAGTATGGTGATTATACCCGGATATTCGGAAAAAGACAAACCAGTTAAGTGCTAGAGTTGTGCAATACCTGATCTTAACAATTGTTAAACACCCCCTGCATAAGTTATTATGGTCCAGTCTAGCATTAAGCAGTAAAATCTGCCAGTAGTGACCAACAAGTGACAGTGGCAGAACAAAGGATTAGCTTCTGCTTGCTGTCAATCCTGGTAACATGTCTAGCTTCCTCTTAAAACTTAGAAAGTCACTAGAATAACAGGATGTGTTAGCATGCATTTTTGAAGGATACAAACTCTGAAACTCAAAAGTATGTCATTACTAAAGACTTTAACCCTCAGTGGTTTGTCTGAAAACAACAGACTTTATGAGAAACAGACCAAAAATATGAAGTAATAATCTTGAAATTCTATGAAAATATAGACAGCTGAAATGTAGGAAAAGTAAGTGTAAATGTAACAGACTGCATAAAACTGCCCTTCTGACAGCATCCACTAAGTGTTTTATGGCATTGTAAGCTGGCAAGACACTCAGCAATTTTTTCCCTGTAACTAGTAGTACATGGAGTAGATAAAGCTCCATGCACTACAAAGACGTATGATTGCTAACCTTGGATTATATATTCTTGACATGGATGCCAACACTCACCTAACACGGTTCACTTACAAGGTGAATTTCTTGGCATCCATGTGTCAAACACATAATAAACAGGTTATGGTCAGCAAGCTGCTCATAACCCTCTATATAATTTCATTGCCATGGCATTGTTTCAGCAGATATATGATTCTGTTCTTCAATTAGAGCTTGCTTGAATTTTACTGTCTGTTAGAAATTGCAGGTGTGGGGGTAGCCACATTCTTTGATTTCCTGTCTCTGACTATTTAAGTGGTACAGTTTGAAATATTTTCTGCTAAAAAACTCAGCTTTGGCCGGCTAAGATCTAGCTGTATTCAACTGGACGTATAAGAGAATTTATGTACCTTTTATCTGCACTTTTTTCAAATAATACAGTATTTAAAATACTTTAATTGTGTTGCATGAATATTAACTCAAGTGGAAGTTTTGACTCTGTTCTTCAGTTAGTGCTTGCTTAAATTTTATTGTCTGTTAGTAATTGCAGGTGTGGGGGTAGCCACATTCTTTGATTTCCTGTCTCTGACTATTTAAGTGGTACAGTTTGAAATATTTTTTGCTAAAAAAACTCAGCTTTGGCAGGCTAAGATCTAGCTGCATTCAACTGGGCGTATAAGAGAATTAAAGTGCCTTTTATCTGCACTTTTGTCAAATAATATAGTATTTAAATTGATTTAATTGTGTTGCATGAATATTAACTCAAGTGGAAGTTTTGACTCTGTTCTTCAGTTAGTGCTTGCTTGAATTTTATTGTCTGTTAGTAATTGCAGGTGTGGGGGGTAGCCACATTCTTTGATTTCCTGTCTCTGACTATTTAAGTGGTACAGTTTGAAATATTTTCTGCTAAAATCCTCAGCTTTGGCCGGCTAAGATCTAGCTGTATTCAACTGGATGTATAAGAGAGTTTAAGTACCTTTTATCTGCACTTTTTTCAAATAATACAGTATTTAAATTGATTTAATTGTGTTGTATGAATATTAACTCAAGTGGAAGTTTTGACTCTGTTCTTCAGTTATTGCTTGCTTGAATTTTATTGTCTGTTAGTAATTGCAGGTGTGGGGGTAGCCGCATTCTTTGATTTCCTGTCTTTGACTATTTAAGTGGTACAGTTTGAAATATTTTCTGCTAAAAAACCTCATCTTTGGCTGGCTAAGATCTAGCTGTATTCAACTGGACGTATAAGATAATTTAAGTACCTTTTATCTGCACTTTTTTCAAATAATACAATATTTAAATTGATTTAATTGTGTTGCATGAATATTAACTCAAGTGGAAGTTTTGACTCTGTTCTTCAGTTAGTGCTTGCTTGAATTTTATTGTCTATTAGTAATTGCAGGTGTGGGGGTAGCCACATTCTTTGATTTCCTGTCTCTGACTATTTAAGTGGTACAGTTTGAAATATTTTCTACTAAAAAAACCTCAGCTTTGGCCGGCTAAGATCTAGCTATATTCAACTGGACGTATAAGATAATTTATGTACCTTTTATCTGCACTTTTTTCAAATAATACAGTATTTAAATTGATATAATTGTGTTGCATGAATATTAACTCAAGTGGAAGTTTTGACTCTGTTCTTCAGTTAGTGCTTGCTTGAATTTTATTGTCTGTTAGTAATTGCACGTGTGGGGGTAGCCACATTCTTTGATTTCCTGTCTCTGACTATTTAACTCATTACAGCTGAGTGACATCTACAGGCATTTCTGCAGTTACCTCCTACTGCTCCTCCAGGTGTCAAACATTGTCTTTTCATATTTGCAGTAATAATTCCAAAACCGTGCTACACACAAGGCATCAGAATATTTTATCTTGAAGCATATATGATGGCAAACACAATTTTGTTTGATATATGACCTCTGTCAATAAGTATTTATTAGAACTGTAAGGTGATAACTTAATTTTTTAAAGGCTGAAGCCACACCCACTGGGAGTTAAAGGTACACACTCAAAAGAGCTCTACTGGAGGAAATGAGTTAAGTGGTACAGTTTGAAATATTTTCTGCTTAAAAACCTCAGCTTTGGCTGGCTAAGATCGAGCTGTATTCAACTGGACGTATAAGAGAATTTAAGTACCTTTTATCTGCACTTTTTTCAAATAATACAGTATTTAAATTGATTTAATTGTGTTGCATGACTATTAACTCAAGTGGAAGTTTTGACTCTGTTCTTCAGTTAGTGCTTGCTTGAATTTTATTGCTGTTAGTAATTGTAGGTGTGGGGGTAGCCACATTCTTTGATTTCCTGTCTCTGACTATTTAAGTGGTACAGCTTGAAATATTTTCTGCTTAAAAACCTCAGCTTTGGCCGGCTAAGATCTAGTTGTTTTCAACTGGACGTATTAGAGAATTTAAGTATTTTATCTGCATTTTTTTAAATAATACAGTATTTAAATTGATTTAACTGTGTTGCATGAATATTGACTCAAGTGGAAGTTTTGACTCTGTTCTTCAGTTAGTTCCCCACCCACCCAGTTTCTGTTTTGGTGTTAATCTTAGTGGCTTTGAAACTGCCCGCCCCTCTTGTAAATTTGTGTTTGGATACTCCTTCTGTGCCCATCTCATTTGCTCACTCATCTGAGTGCAGTGAGATCATATTCTGATTTCAGGCACTCCTACTGTGTACAAAGAGAGCATCTGGTAAAGAACAACAAAAAAATTAAGCTTGTTTCCTGCCTTTCCTGTTAAGTGGTCTAGACTGTTTGTTGGCTTCTGAGCCCCCAAGCCCTTCTGTGTTGGAGGGCAGCCTTCTAGCTTAGTTTTGTTTCTTATAACTAGCCAGTTTTCTAGTTTCAGCACTCAAATCTGTTTCTTTGAACTCAGTACTTGTTCAGAACTCATTGTAAGCACTATATAAGCTGCAAATTACTACAGCACTCAACATTCCTCACTTGTCTAGAGGAAAGCAGTTTTTAGTACTTGATAAATAATAACCTATCCAGGCATGTCTAAGGGTCAGCTCCCAGTGATTTCTCCTGCCTACCTGATGAATCTGGGCATCTTAGGGCAATGCAGCAATTGCCTCATGTACACAGACAACCCTCTCCTACTACCACCGAACACTACAACATGTGAGAGATGCACTTATATAGCCAAACTGGAAGCAAAGCTCTCTTCGCCCAAGACTGGACTAGACAGTCAAGAGGAAAAGGTAAACACTTGCACCACACCACACCCATCACATAGTCCCTCAAAACCTACACCACCAAAACACACACACAGAAACACAAAACACACACCTACATTTGCGGAGGCTCTCAATAAAAACCTGCCCAAGCATCAGGGACATCCAAAGCATAAACACAAGCAAACTCCACCCCCAACACAACCCAAATGACACATAGCCCACAAACTCAGTGTGCCACTTAACTACAGCCCATAAGGCGTAACAACGTACCCAACACTCTAGTCATAGGTGACTCTATAGTCAGGCACACTGATGTTCCACTCACTAGACTAAACAAGGAGAAAGTTACTGTCAGCTGCCTGTCAGGTGCCAGGATCCGCCACATAATGCATGCACTCAGGTCACTCCACAATAAGTACAAATATGACACTGTCATTGTCCATGTTGGTGTGAATGACCTGAGACGTACCTCCCTGGACTACATGAAAAGAGACATGGAGGAGCTCTCCGATCTTGTATCCCAGGCAGGTAGGACCCTAACCCTGAGTAGCATCCTGCCATCACCCAGAATGATACCACAGTACAAGGACAAAATGATTGACTTCAACAATTGGCTAAGCTCCTGGTGTCATTCTAAGGGGATCCAGTATTTGTCTGCCTGGGATGACATGATCGACAGACCATGATGCTTTGCCAGAGATGGCCTGCACCTGTCACCCTTAGGATTCCGGATACTGGCTAAGGCTCTTGCCACCCCTATAGTGCCTTTTTTAGGCAAGGTTCAAATGACAAATTCACCACTGTAACAGGTACAAGCAAGCAAAATCTGAGGGTAATGCTACTCAATGCTAGAAGTCTAAACCTCAAAATGCACTCACTCGAGGCACTCCTTAAAATGGAGAACATTGACATCTGTGCAGTGACAGAGACCTGGTTCAAAGCTCCAGAGAGCACCCCTGCATTACCAGGCTACAATTCATACCATACCTTTCGGCCACCTAACCCAGAACGAAGCACTAAAGGTGGAGGAGTGTCCATATTCATTAAGGATATCCACACCTCCAGGCTAGTTGCACAGCATAATGCGTCTGAGATTATCCAAGTGCAACTAACTCTGGGCAAGACCGTAATCCAAACTGTAGCTTGCTACAGACCCCCCACCATGCCCCAGGATTCCCACTCCTCATTTCTTGATACACTGGAAAGTATTAGGGTACAACACAACACCCTAATAATGGGCAATTTCAACTACCCCACCATTAACTGGGAAAACTACTCATGTACCAACTCTTTTCCTCAATGTTTTCTAGAATTCATAAATTCCAATGTCTTGGATCAACTTATTCACACAACCATCAGGGGCAGCAATATCCTAGACCTGGTCATTACCAACATGGGAAACCGGTGTTCCACACCAGAGGTCAATTCCTCATTGCTCAGATCCGACCACAAGCTAATCAGCCTAGACATCCACATCCCACTCCCACCCACAATTAGGGAAACCATCGTAAAAAACTTCTCCAAAGCCAACTTCACACTTCTTAAGACAGAAGTGGCAAACTTCATGACACCCATGCAGGCGGACAATAGAGGTATGACTGCTGAATCCTACACAAATGTACTTTATAAGCACTTACACAAGTGCATGGATAATGCTATCCCTAATAGAACCAAGGTGTTATCTTCCAAAAATCTGGTGGTCCTCTGTCATAAACAAACTCTACAACAGAAGAAAGAAACTATTGCAAAAAAGAGTAAAATCCCATGACCGGAGAACCTCCCTGATCAACCTCAGTAAGAAGCTGAGATCCCTCATAAAATCCTCGAAAGCTAGTTATGAAAACAAAATTGCCACTGACTCTAAAGACAACCACAACGCATTCTATAGCTATGTCAAAAATCTCAATGGGGAACACTCAGATCTGCTCTGAGTTACAGCACAATGGCACTAAATATACAGAACCAACTGATATTGCCAACATCCTAGCAGATAGGTTCAGTGCTAACTTTACCCCCCTCTCATGCCCTACAGGGCCCATCTCTATTCCGGAAGAATGCAAAGTTCCTATAATCATGGCTGCACAGGTAAAAAACATACTCTCCAAGGCCAAGAACACAGCTTCCATGGGACCTGACAATATCCCAGACTGCGTTCTACACGAACTACAGAATGAACTGGCACACTACCTAAGTACCATGTTCAATCATAGCCTTACCTCAGGCTTTGTACCCACTGAATGCTGCACCGTGATGGTTATTCCACTCCACAAAGTGGGAGCCATGACAGACCCCGGAAACTACTGCCTCCATTAGCCTGACGAGCCTGGTCTGCAAGGCCATGGAACGTATCATCATGGAACTCATAACAAAGACATTGGTAATTTCCAAACTCTGGACTCTACCCAGTTTGGATTTGTAAAAGGCAGATCATGTCTCCTAAACCTGATTGACTTCTTTGAAGCAGTCACCAAAGCCATAGATAAGGGTAAAATGGTTCACACAGCTTAGCTAGATCTCGCCAAGGCTTCCGACACCATCCCCCACTCTGGAATTATAGATAAGCTCACTAAACTAGGTATAAATCCCTATGTCACAAGATGGGTTGCCAACTGGCTCATGGACAGAACCCACACTGTGAAAGTAGCGGATTCGAAATCCGACTTCAGACCAGTGACAAGTGGAGTACCACAGAGTTCAGTCCTGGGTCCTCTCTTGTTTGGTATCTACTTCTCTGAAGTGCAGGCTAACACAGAAGGTCTTTGGCTAACAAAGTTTGCAGATGACTGCAAACTAGGAGCCATAATCAAAACTCCTAACAATGTGGACAAACTACAAAAGGGCCTCACTGAGACAGAAACCTGGGGTCAAAGCCATGGCCTGAAGCTCAATGCCAAAAAGTGTATTGTCATCCCCTTTGGTAAAAACTCTGTACCCATGAACTACCACATAGCTGGTAGTCTACTTAATGCCGAAAATGTGATAAGAGACCTTGGGACACAGGTGGACAGTAGTTTCTCCTTTGATAATCACATCACCACAGTGGTCAGGAAATCCTTCTATGTGGCTCATCTCATCACAGAAGGATTCTCATCCAGAAAAAAAGAGGTCATTGTTCCCCTCTACTCATCACTCATTAGACCCATTATAGAGTACAACGCCCCTTTTGGTATGTACCTCACAAGACATCTACAACAACTGGAAAGACCACAGAAATACCTCACAAAGAGGATTACTGGCCTCAAACAGATGCCCTACGCAGACCATCTCAAAAAACAACAGCTTTACTCCATTGCATATCACCTACTTAGGGGGGATCTCTGCCTAACATACAAAGCTATGTCAAACCCAGAGCTGTTGGACATGCTCCACTTAAAGAAATCCCAATCCCTCCGAGCTACACGCTCTAGGGACCTAAACCTTGTCACCACAATAAACAGAACATGCTGGAGGGATAGATTCCTGTCTGTCCCAGAGACTTCCCATACTCTGGAACAGACTACCTATCTATGTCAAACAGAGCTCCTCATTAGCACTCTTCAAGAAAAATCTTGATGATTGGATGGGAAATGGGAAATTCACCCCAGGGATCACTTCTGTGGCTCTGCTCGACAGGGGCATAGGAAAATAATTTTCTTGGGTGGCGAAAGCCAAGGTACATTTTTTGGGTAGGCTTATATAGGCCCTAGGGCCAATAGCCTAGTACCTACCTATGAACCTATGAACCTATATATGTATATATATATATATATATATATATATATCAAAGCAACCCTTCCACTGCTCGAAGAACCAGTCGATGGAGGAGCGTTATATAAAGAACTTTATTGCTCTTGTCTTAAAAATCCATTTAAAAACTTTCGCTATTCAGCACAATACTTCAGACAATCAATAAGAAACAAAAACAGTTTGAATCAAGCGCTTTCGCTTGGTCCCATTGCCAAGCTTTATCAAGATGAAATGTCACTAAAAATAAGGCTATATATATAGAATTCATTAACCACCATGTGACAACAAAACTAATTAAGCTTTAAAGCTGTACATTTGGTTTCTAACCTAACTGTTTTTCATTTACATCCACGTACCACTATTGTGTAATACAACAATACTAACATACATAAAATATAAAATTTATATTAAAATTCATTGAGTCTGATTTCTTATATATTACCACCAAATTAATTCATTACATATCTTAAAAATGTGACAAATTGTATAAATACATATATAGACATATTACAAACATAAATATACATTTTTTATATTTTATATACATTAATAAATAAATGCTTATATGAATACTATAAAATATTGTAAATACCTATTCTCAATATGCTTAATAAATATTTTCTAAACTGTCAATACAAAACTGATACCTGCAAAAGTTTATTGGAAATCAATATACTATTATAAAATTTATAAATATATTGATGTATTAATCTACTATACTAAAAACATACTTTATTCAAATAGTTAAACAAATTCCATGTGCAATGATATCAATTTACTTATAAATCACAATCTAGCCATTCTTAGTTTAAGGACACTTTTTATATTTATATTATCATTTAAACCGGGACTTGTGGCAGCGTCTAGTTTAAGCTGCCACAAAAGTTCCTTATATTCTAAACGTGTTTCCCAGTCTCCCCCTCTACCATCCATTTGCACATGTTCCAACACAATAAACTTTATACACATCTCAGGACATGAAATTGAGTGTTTATAAAAGGCATTTGTTTCTTTTTTTCTGGAAACTTCATACATATGCTCATAAATTCTCTTTCTCAAAGACCTTTCTGTTTTGCCAACATAAAAACTAAAACACTTAGTACAGTGTCCCAAATATACTATTCCTTGCGTTGCACAATTCGCATAAATGTTGGCTTTAAAACAAAAATTCCTAGAGGGAATATATAAGGAATCTCTATTTAGAATGTATGTGCATTGCTTGCAACTTCCACATTTATAAGTGCCTTTTTTCAAATTCTTGTTGTTACTAATTGTTGCTACTAGACGTAGGGACACCAACATAAAGGAACTATTTGAGAAATTTCAACCACAAGAAAGAATTAGTGGTTAATGAATTCTATATATATAGCCTTATTTTTAGTGACATTTCA